>NC_084975.1:9256563-9471563 GCF_963691925.1 Scomber scombrus | reverse complement strand
CTACTTTACCCCCTGATTGACACTGTGTACGTGTTGTGAATGACAGATGACAGCTGGTTATCTATAGTATGTCCCTACAATGATGATTTTATGTGTTTTTGTTGCAGAGATACTGCAGTCAGACAGACCCAACCTGAGGAGGACGCAGAGCGAAGAGACCCCCAGTGTTGCTGAATCTCACAGCAGGTCTGAACGGACACACACACACACACACACACACACACACACACAGACACACACACACACACACACACACACACACACACCTACCTTGATGCTGCAAGGATAAAACACTAATGTCTTGTTGAAACTAGCGGAAATGTAGAAAATATTTAAATCATAAATATTGGGTCAGGTGAGAATATAGGAAAATGCCTGAGAGTGGAGTGAACAACAGACAGGGGACAATGTATTATTGCTAGTTTTGACATTTTCTAGTGTATGCAGATAGTCTTATTGACCATCTCAGGTGATTAATTAGCTGATAGATGTGATTTAAATATTTTCAATACATTTTCTGGTTACTATGGTGATTTGTACTTTGAGTCCAAATGAAGAGGAGGAGGAGTTCACTCTGAGCTATAAGGTGCAGCCTGTTGCCACTAATGAAATGCTTGTGATAATTGCTCACTGTGAACTCTGCCTTTGGTATTTAAGATGTATATTTCCATTTGTCAGCATATTTTAAGGTCAGTGACCAAAACACTGTATTTATTAAAAAGTATCTTTATTGAGCAAGTTGAGACATGATAAAATAAATGAAATGATCATTTTGATCATGTTTCATCAGATTCCATCAGATTCCATCACATACACGAGATTAAGAATCTGACAAAGCTTTCCATGTTGCTAGTTTTCAGCCCTGTTTATGGACACCATTCACTCCTCTGGCGCAATAGTTTTAACAATGACTGTATTCTTATTTCTATTCTTACTGTTTTTATATCCAATAACAGTCGTCTGCTACTATAACACAATTTTCTTTTAAGTTAATGATTAAATGTAGATATCGTGCAGAGGTCATACACAGTTATTTATGGGTTGAAGAGGGAGCAACTCAATTTTTTTTTAAAGTCACATCAGCATCAATCCTCCTCAGCACTTCTCTAAGATTTAGTTTTGACCTTATGACAGCAGCCTTTCTTTATAGCATATCAATAGCATATACGTCCTTGTGTTAGTCTGAGTGATCTGCTTCTTTTTAACTCATTTCTTTAGGTGTATAGTTTCTCTTTTGGTGGCATATCTTTCTTTGTTTGACTGTGTATTCCAAAGAAAATGCTGCTGCTCTAAGAAGTAAAATAAATATCTTTCTCTGAATCAGAACAGTGGTTCCTAAAGTTGCTCTGTCAGGCACCCCTTTTCTTGGATGAAGACGATTAAAATCCGAAAACAAACACAAATCCTCTTAATCCCTCACCTCCCAACACGCATCCTCTTTAAACATGCACACACACATATTTTACTGTGACCTCCTACATCGAGTCAATTGGAAAGACTTTGGAAATACAAAGCTATAATTTCAGTATGTAGCAATTTAATGAAAAAAGGGAGAGCAATAAGTGACTTTGACAGCGCTGGCATGCCTCCTCTGAAGTTTTGTCCGTGTCTTGACTGGAATCATACTTTTAAGTAGTTGTTCACATCCACACTTATTGTCTTCCCGCAGCATATTATAGCACTTCTCTGAAATGAAGAAATTAATACATATTTATGAGAAGCAGGACCTTCAGGGAGAAAGAGCAAAGGCACAGACAATTAATGAGGCAGCTGTTTACTCTCTGATCAAGAAAACAGAAACAGAAACAGAAATATGGAGAACATGGAACATGAGACTCAACCAACTTTTAAATAAGTGCGTGATTTGTGTCTTAAACCACTTCTTAACACACACACACACACACACACACACACACACACACACACACACACACACACACACACACTGAAAACCAGCTTTTTAAACATCTAAATCAAGCAGGGTTCACTATTCTTCTGGTTTGCAACTCCCTGCGGACGTTGCGGTGTAATAATAAGAATAATAGCACGATAATAAACTTGCATAACCTCTCTCTCTAAAACACTGTTTGCAAAGCGCCTCTATGAAAATCGTAAAAACCCCGAGGCATAATTGTACTCCAAATAAATAGGAGAATGAAAAAGAGACGGATCGAGTGAAGGAGGCCTGTGTCAGTATGGTCAACTGAAGCACTTACGCAGAGTGCCAGCATGTTATCCGTCCCCCCCCCCCAATGTGGTTTCAGACACCGCTCTCCCCGAGATAGAATGGTAGTGGGATAATAAATAGTGGAGCAGACTTGCATTTATTTCAAAGCATTGCGGCGAGAGTGCATGGGGTCAGATGGTATTTCCCTATAAACATTGCAGGGGGGCATTAAACACAGTTCAGCCAAGAGCTTAAACCGCCGCTGTCATGGAGAAGCAGTCAACATCACCATCCAGTCGTGTTCGATGGATCAGATGCCACCGATGGAGAAAAGAGGGTGGCGTTTAGCGTGGTCTCAGACACAAACACATTCATTAGCATTTACACACACACGCCGCTTCTTCTTCTCCTTATTGTGGCAAATAAACAACCAAGCAGAAGCTCCAAATCCACTTCTTCTCCTGTTGATTGGCGTCCAAGCTCGGGCCTCAGCATTCCTCGGTCCCAGGGAGGGAAAGCCAACATGTTTTCTTTGTATAAAAGTTCTTGTCGGAAAAGCAAAGTTAAATTTAGCGTTAGGAAAATATGAGGGTGTTCAGAGAGGAAAAGTAGCCGACACCGACACCTCACTTCTGTGTGTGTTTGTGTGTGTTTTGCCCATGTACACACCCACATGTGCCAGGCCTATTCCCATGAGTCAGAAACAACAATAGGTCTAATCATGGGATGATTGTTAAGAAGTGGACATAAGAAGACAGTCAAAGACAGTCCAAGAGCAAGTTATGCACAATAGTCAGACATTTTTTTCTTTTCAATACACTAAGTCTTAATATTAATGTTTCTTTGACATTTCTCACCCTCCCTCTTACCCTCCCCCTCCTTTTTGCTCTATTCTGCACCACATCTCCTCTTTTCTCTCTCTCTCTCTCTGTCTGTTCCTCTCTCTGAGCAGGATTAACAGGCACTCAGTGGGGGGTTCGCAGAGTGGCTCTCCGGGATGCTCCAGAGGCATCTCTCTGACTAACGGGGAACTGAACGAGGAGCAGATCCCTCGCCGCCGGTCCTCCAAGAATCATGGCAGCCCCGGAAGCAGTGCAGGTATACGAAAACATCTGCTAATCTTATATCTGTTTGATACACACAAACTGGGCTTAAACGGGACATTATAACATTATTATGTATGTACGCTAATTAGTTGGACTCTGATATGTTTGTTAGAATTGATTCCGATGTTACATGGATTGAAGCTGCTGATCGCAATATTTTTCAAGGAGCACTAAAAGACAGGGATAACCATATTATATATGTCCCTGCACGGTAAAAAAAAAAAGTTTATTAAGGGTGTTAGTAGTTGTGACTCAATAATTACTTACTCATTTATATTTATGTGATTGATCAGACTCCTGTATTTCTGCTATTATTAAATAAATAAGTAGAGGTTCGCCACTGGAGTGCAGAGCTCTACCAACTCTGACCACTTCTTAAACTGGCAAATGTGAAGCTTCTGTAACAGTTTCCTTGTTTACTGTTTGTCCTCTGGGTTTGTTTCCATAGCTCACTAGAATGTAAAAATGTTTAGCAGCCAGCTTATATGTCCCAGATGTCAGACCCTCTCAGTAGCGCATGAATGCAGTGTACAAGTTATGGCTAGAATTGAAAATTGTGAAATAGGGAATATCTTGGATTTATATCATCACCAAACTATAATAAGATGTTTCATAAACACTGGAAAAGTAAGTGACCGTCATGCTCCCCACCCCCCATTGCTGTGTTGCCTCTCAGATAAAGTTGAGTTGACATCCAACGGGCTGGAGAACAGTCGAGGCGGCGTGGCCCGTCACACGCCTCCTCCATCTTCTCCATCGGGCCGATCCCCAGCCGCCAGCAGCAGCAGTAGTAGCCCCTCTCCGGGTCAGGACGCCCTGAGTTCAGTCACACCGGCAGAGCCCGGGCCCAATGCCACCTCCAGCACCGAGCAGGCCAACAGCAGTGCCACAGAATCCACTACAGACACACTCCCGGCTGGGTAAGAACTCATGCAACGCAGAGTTAAAGTGCGTCGGAACATCTCCCACTCTGCCCACAACTTGATCTGATTGAGTTTCATGCTTCATAGATTTATAACAAATGCTGATTTTAAAAAGTAACTAAGCACATTTCATCAACAAAATGTAGACATTTAAAACCAAATTTAAAACGTATATGTATTTTCAAGGCAAATCTAAAGATGAACCTGCTCTCATATAAAGTGATACTGACTAAACAGTGGAAACCCTTTTCATGATGGTGACGTTAAAACATTCAAAACATACATTAAGAATAAGCTGCACATTTCAAGCTGTGAATCTGGAAGCTTGACAAGCATGTAGGCAGAAATAGGCCTAAAGTTTCATAAGACTTACATGAGTAAATATAACATGATAATTAAGTTTTATTGAGAAATATGATAATCCATCCAAAATTAAACTTTTAATTTCCTTTGCATCCCCCATGACTACACACAGTAACACACAGTCTAGTTGATTCCTCATGCATTTCTTCTCATTCTCTTTCTTCTCTTTCAAAAATTATTTGTATTGAACATACAAAGACAGAAAGGCTTGATCGCCTCTTGAAATGTTTATTAATAAAATAATTAGTGTTAATATCAAGTTTTAATAGTGACTAAATAACTATATAACTAAATAACATAATTAAAGACTGCAGACATTGTGACTTGTTAGAACAGGTAAAGCATAAGTTAACATCGGTGATTCCTCAGTTGCAGTACACCTTTCACAATAGCAAGGCCCTTTTAATGTATTCATTAATGATGTCATTAAGTACAAATGTGCTTTGTCTGTTTCAATAAGTCAAAATCTGTCTGTTATCAGCTGAATAAGCCCGATGTGAGATGATAAAAATGGGTACGATCAGGGTTCGATATCAATCGTGACCCTGTGGTTTGTGGTCACAAAAAGTTTCCTTTTAACTCCTTTTGTACAAAAGGTCGGATTTGCATGTGTTGTATCTATTCCATTGAAGTGTTCAGACACTGAGGTGGAGTAACTCAACTTGAAGCCAGTGTTAACCACCTATTATAGATATTACTTACATTAATAAATATATTGGTAAATATGTTTAGCTCCTGTCTCTTTAAGGCCTCTTCTGTTTTGATAGGTTAGCTTCTGGACAAAATGCGTCTTGGGAGACTTCTCGTTGCTCAACAAACCATGGAACAAACTATGGTTGTAGGAGTTCACTGCTTTTTCCCGTTCTTTACTCAAAATGTAAATTTCTCAAATACACGTTTAAGCTGAAATCTAATTCAAAATATGAAAGCAGACAACGCAAACAACACATGGAAAAACCTTAGCAACAAAGGCTCCGGCGGCCATTTATGGGTGTGCACAACGAACCAACGTCCACACATGTAGAATGTAGAGGGTTAAACCCACATTTTTGACTTGCAGGAAGCATCACTACATATGTTCACCTAACGTTTTGGGACTTTGACCATGTTTGACCATAGATATCCAACAACATAACAGTGTATAAATAACAAAAAATTACAAAAATATGTCCCCTTTAGGGGCGTTAAATGGACCCAATAGAACAGCTCAAATAAGAATGATTGCAGGTGATTAAGACATTCATAGAGCTGGTGTGTGTCCTCTAGGTTGATGGCATCAATAATCCTCTCTGTGTCTGTTGGTCACACACTATTAAGTACAGAACTGCTAGTGTGGCACACTCCCTTTCCTCTCTAAATAATCATGTATTTTGGGAGAAAGGCCTTCAGGTTTGTGAATACTGTACATTTATAATGAAGTCTTTGAATGTGCAGTGTAGAAAAGTAAGTGCATATCTGTGTGTTTTTTTGTCTCTCTGTTTAGCTGGGAGCAGAGGGTGTTGCCTCATGGCAGAGTGTACTACGTCGACCACAACACCAAAACCACAACATGGGAGAGACCACTTCCACCGGGGTATGTCTTTAAACAAGCAGTGTGTAGAATTCAGTTGCAACTGGTGGGACAGATTTGGAAATGGGATGTAATGTTCATAAGTATCAATTGACATGTATTTGGTTAAAATCCAATAGGTGTATAAAGTTTTTTAATCTCCAGGACTAGACTTTGAAGTCACAGTAGTCTGCCTGTGTATCATGTAATCAATTCACATAGCTGATGTCAATCTGGCAAAATGGCAAAATGCTTAGAAGTAACCTAAAAAAAAAGACATTTTCCCTTTTTGTGGAAGTCTTGATTGTTGTGGATCGCAGACAGTGAATGTAATGTGAAGAAAATCAAGAAAATAGCGTACTTCAGTGAAGGGATTCTCAGTAACAGATTCAAATGCAGTCATTTCAGCAGCAGAGAGACTTTTAACAGTTTCATTTAGTAAATTAGTGATTTAGTCTTGATTAAACACAAAAACATTAATCTCACATTGAGAGGAGATGATGTATGACAGATTGAGCTATTAGCTCATTTCCATTTGCAGAGTCTCTGTTATATCTAGCTATGAGCCAGCCTACAGAATTTCCAAGGTACTATTTAACAAAAGGAATGAAAATGTGCATTAAGTTAAAACAAGTTCTCAAATTGAAACAGCTAAACAGAAAGTAAAGTGTTTTTCTGTAACGTACAGGCAGATGTTAGTTTAAGTGCGCATCTCAAGCTGTTCATTGAGCATCAGTAAAGAATATACAGTATAAATATACACAGATTTACTGTTAGGCATTCATGTGTCTAGAGGAATGCTGATGTTCAGATTTCAGGTCCAGTCTCCGAGTTTTTTCATTTCTTGTTTATTTGTTTTAGTAATGTTTCATGTTCTCATACATAACAGCAGAAAAGAAACTCACCATTTTAATTGGTTCTAAATCACCCGCTTTGATTGTTACGTTTGTTTGCTAAGCCGTCATAATGAGAGTGTAGTGTTTTTGGCTCTGTATACTGCTCTCATAATGGTGTACACACAGTCCAGCCCTTTTTCCCCCCAACATTTTTACTTGCAATGATTATTTATTGATTTTCTCCAAGTGTGTGACTGTGTGACAGAGAGAAAGAGAGGCTGTTTTTTGGAAAAGGTCACTCCACCCCACCCGCTTCTCCCCCAAACCTCCACACATACACACACCCCCCCCCCCCCCCCCCCCCCCCCATCTCAGTTTTTCCATACAAGGAAGGAGAGCGTGGGGGCCCAGAGAACAAAAGTCCTTTCTTAGCGCCACATGTACTTCCATCCACCACTGTGTTGGCTGCTGGCCGCCGTGGCCCTTTAGAGGATCAATTAGCAGGCTAATGCCGGGCTAGCGCTCCAGATGCACACACCAGGAACTGTTTAGAGGTTGGGGTGCAGAGCAGAGAGGTGGGGGGAGGGGGGATTAGGCAATCTAGGTTTGGAAGCTGAAATAATCAAAGCCATCCGAAGCTTCTTAGTCACACTGTTCTTTATCAAATGCACTGCGGACCTTGTAACGAGTGATGCATCACAAGCTCGACCCATCTGGTTTTTTAGTCGTCATAACACACGTTCTTTCGGTCTACACATAGCAGGACCTCTTTAATTAAAACTGATGCTGTGTTTACATAAAGCCAGATTTGTCAGCATTGCATGATGTCTGTCAACCACAGTGTTGAAAATACAGTTTAGAGAAGGTTATTTGTACAAAGTGAAACAAATGAAATGTGCCTGTGAAGCAACATTGTGTGTTTATATTCAATATTTCATTTCAAAATTGAAAACTGATATATTTTAAAGAAACTTTTCATTTTTAAAGCATCATGGTTAGACAGAAATCCAAGCTCTACAAAACCAAAATGTTGCAGTCACATTTTATAATGCCGACAGGCGAAAGAAAAGAGCTGATGCTGATTTACAACTTCATCAAAACTTTAATCAATACCTTGTCAATCAGGAATGCATTCTCTCTCATTCTTTTCTGTTGCTGGTGGTCCCCCATGAACGAGTGTTTTCACAAGGCCATCTTCCTGCTTGATCTAGACTTTTTTTATCTCTTTAAAAAAAAAAAAAAAAAAAACACTTAATACTTAAACTGAGATGCTCAACCAGCCCCACGTAAGATCCTATGTAAGACTGTGCTATAATTCAGTTTTTCCTGTGCCAAGAAATCTCCTGAGAGTATCCTTTTTTCCTGAAATAGATTTTTTGGGCAAAAAAACTTTAATTTATTTCTTATGTATTTCTATACTGATTATTTGTCCCACCACTAATTGACATCTGTAGGCATGGATTTCTTTCTGTTTTTGTAGCTTAAATGATGAGAGTTATGTTGTTCCAATGTTCAGCTTTACTACAAGCTGTTAAAGTAGCACAGACATCTGAATCAAACATAACACAAAATCCTCCAGAATTAAATCAGTTATAATACTTTGATCTCAGTCAAACTAGAAATGGATAGAAACAGAGCAAAGCAAACTCCAAGCATCTGCTCTCACCCAGCATGTTGATGAATAATGAATGGACCATCCTAAAGAAGACCCATAATGTAAAACCCCTGATCTGGACAGTTCACAGTGAGGAGACTGTTCACTTCTAGTTCCAAGAAATACACAGAGTAGATAGTTAATGACACGATTGATGCATAGAGTTAAAGTCAGTAGCAGAACTAAGTAGAGACTCTCAGACAGGCCTCTGTGGGTTATGGGATTTTTTCCCTGGCTCCAGTAAATAACTAGCTAGTGCTAATATCAGAGAGGGACCAGTGTTTTTCCTGCCTTTTTAAAGGAGGCTCACAGGCATAGTAGTCAGAGAGACTAAATCTTCAACCAAATAGCTCCCTGTGTTTGCAATCAACCACGCTGCTGATGTGTCCTTGAGCAAGATATTTAAACCTACCTGCTCCCGGGGTGCTGTTCTGTAGCTGACCACAAGTCAACAAAGTATCATTAGTGTGAATCCTGAAGCAATCATGCTTTTGTTCTTCAAATCTTTGTCCTTTTTCTTCTGTATATTTTTTTTGTCTATAGTTACTGGCTTCAAGGTGGTCTCCAGATTAAAATATTGTTGTGGTACTGTTGCTTAAACCAACTCTGAGGTGAAGAAAATAACGTGGTGCTCATTCTGCTCTCCAATGATAAATATATAACGTTAACATTAATAACACAGAGGAGCACTCCACCTCTCACTCATTTTGTTATTCTCATACGGGCAGGAGACTGTAAGATGATTTCTAATTCATTCATTCATTCATTAATGCAGCATGCTAGGTCATTGATAAACAGTGGACATAATAAAACAGTTATGAATCGATAAAGATTCAGACCGATGAGCAGAATCGATAATGGCTTGGTATCAATAAAATAAATTCCAGTCTCTAGCTGGAAGTATGACTGTTAAAAAGGTTTGGTTAAAATATGTGCTAAATGTGGGCAGATTAAGGTGGCACTTAAATGAAGAAGATATGGGTCAAGATTATCTCCACAACTATTTGCATGCTTTTAACATAATCAGAGCTTTGTGAACTGCTCACCAAATCCGAGTTGTTGGAAACTCTCTCTGCTGGACAAGTATGGTGATCGTTTACTTTTGAATCTGCAGACATGTCATTTTAAAAAAAGGCCAGTGGAGAAAAAACGGTGATGATATGATCAGATACTTGCCTGATTCGTGTTGGGAGATGTGACCATGATGAATTCTTAAGAGTTACTATAGTCTTCCAAACTTTAGTGAAACTATCACAGGCAGGGAGAGCTGACTGCCAATAATTAAATTTAGCCCTTCTAATCATACTGGTGCAGATGTTTCTTTGTTACTTTAAGATTAACCAGTTCTCAGGGGTGTCACTAGATCCAGCCTTGAACCAGACTTTTTAGTGTTTGTGGATGTCATCAGAAAGTTGTGGGGAGAACCTTTTTAATTATGTGTTTTTTATAAGGGAAAGTCTGTCAGCAATATGAAGAAGATTAGAAGATTATGAAAAGTTTTCAGTTGTCACGGCAGGGTCAGTAATAGTGAAAGTGGACAAATCATTTATCAGATTTCAGGATTTTGGTGTCTGTGACAAAAGGGACAGAATAGTGATTACTTATGATAAGAGAAAGAACTCCAGAGACAGAGTCTTAGTGTGGTCTCTTAGTATGTATGTCATCAATTCATGTGCACTACGATTTTTGGAAATTTGATCTGGTTGGTTTGTGTATGAGCTGAAAAGGATTAAGTTCCAGGCACTGTTTTTTTTAAATGTGTTAAAGCTGTCATAGAGCCAGTCAGGTTAAGATTGTCCATTATTATAAAGTCAAAGGAGGCCTACAGTGACCAGAGCTTTGCAATGTCCTCCAAAGCATCAAAATGTGTTGAGAGGGGCGGATGATCTATAACAACAATGGTCACGTGCATATCCAGTTAAATTTAGCTTCCAGCTTTTTTTTAAGCAACATGCAGTATTTTAACTCTTAGCTTTTTCCGGTAATGCAGTTCAGCTTCCAGCTTTTTCAGCAGTGCAGTGTGTTTTAAGTCTTCAGGTTTTTCAAGCAAAATGTATTTCAGATGTCTGCCTTTTTAGCAAAGCTCTGCAATTTATTTCAGTTGTCATCATTCACACGCATTTTACGCAGCTATTATTTGCATTTCTTGTTATTACATTTCTCACTTTAGCTGTTCTAGGTAGCTTTCTATAATGAAAATCTTCAAGGTGAAAACTTGTTGTTGCTTCTTCTTCCAGTAGTTTCTTGCAAAAAATTACACCCCCAACAAAATACTGCCAAATTCAGTGAAAGATTTATAGCATTTCCTGTTATTGCTTCACCATATCATTTACCCTGTGATTCACCAGTTGAACATTTTTATTATGAAACCTATCTGTCTCAAAACAACAGTCATGTCGCCAAATAAACATTAAAACAGTTTCATCCAGTAATCATCCCTCCTGTTCATACTGACCATTAGAAGATCCTTTTATAATGCACTTACAGTACAAGTGATGGGGGACAAAATGCACAGTCCCTCTGTGCAAAAATGTCTTTAAAAATGTATCTGAAGCTAGATATGAAGCAGATATCCACTTGAATGACTAGCTCAGACTGCTGAAGCCTCATAAGCTTAACATCAACTTTTAAAGTGTGGACACACTTTGGATTTTTTCCTCCATTACTTACACTGAAATCACATTTTGAGGAAATCTTTTAAGACAGACTTGAAATATAGAGATCCTTTTAAGAGTAACTGTATAGTACATTCTGAATCTCGTGTGTGAGTAGACTGAAGTGAATGAACTGAATCTGTTAAAGACCATGAAAATCTTGAGGATTGGAACTTAAAGTAAACATGTATTTAGCATTTAAACTCACTGTAATACCCTGCCTCATCTTTCATGCAGCTCTCTCACTGCACTGTGTGTGTGTGTGTGTGTGTGTGTGTGTGTGCGTGTGCGTGTGCGTGTGCGTGTGCGTGTGCGTGTGCGTGTGCGTGTGCGTGTGCGTGTGCGTGTGCGTGTGCGTGTGCGTGTGCGTGTGCGCGTGCATTAATAGTTTCAGCGCAACCACAGTGACTCAATTTAGAGAACCTGGACTACTGGGATGACCAAGCAAATGAAAAGCCACTTCACAGTCCAACTGAGTATCAGTGTGTGTGTGTGTGAGTGCTTCTGTCTATTATCCAGATTTACACCAGTCATGAAACCTCACGTTTTAATTGTAATCCAACAGCTTTGAGAAGTGTGTTCCTGACAGGTAACGTCTAGGGATTTAGAACATCCAAGATTTTGACTGATTAGAGGTCACTGAAGTGGCGCAGAGCAAAATTTATTTTCCAAGTCACACATTCGTTGCAGTAGCTGCTGGTGTTTCTCATCCTGACTGCAGTGGAAACACAGTTAGACCACTGCAGAAAACCCTTAAAAAACAGTGATGAACCATCTACAAAACATGTAGTTTAACATCATGCCTGCTGTAGAAGTGCAGTTATGGACTACGTGTGTGTGTGTGCGTGCGTGCGTGCGTGTGTGTGTGCTTTTCTCAAGCCTACTGGTATCTGCACTGCCTGTTTTTGTTAGCATACGGAAGTCCGTGCTGTTTTCTCTTCCAAATTCTGTTGCGCTTAAGTCAGACATGTGAGAATAGCAGCAGAATAGCAGTCAGTCCTGCTGAGTTCAGGGAACTTGTGTGTGTGTGTGTGTGTGTGTGTGTGTGTGTGTGTGTGTGTGTGTGTGTGTGTGTGTGTGTTCAAGCTTGGCCATGTGTATCCTTTTGTGTTGGTGTGTGTTTGCCTTTGTGGACTGTCTATATCTCGGTCTCGGTCCAGACCCCCCATCTCAGGGGAAGAACAGGATATACATAGACCTCGAAGTAATGCTACTGGCAGGCACTGACACACAAACACAGAGCGCAGCAGCACATGGTTATTGTCACTCAGAGAGCTGGCGTCTCTAATTGTTTTCCTTCATCATGGTAATTGAGGGCTGGCATTGTGTTTTTAATATGAACCGTTTGATTATGTCTGAGGCCGAGTCAGAGCTGTGATGATGAAGTGCTCGGTGAAAATAACAGATGTTCTGCGTCTCTGTTTGTAGGACGCTGATCATGTAGTTTTGGAACATGTAAAAAATAAAAAATGAAGAAGTACTAAAAATGAAGATATGTTAAATTCAAATGGCAGGGGGCTTAACTTTACAGGTGTGTTGGTATATGTTTAATTCTACTCACCTCAGTGATCCACAGCTTTAATAAAGTCCTCTATTAGAAACAGGTTGGTTTTACTGTTGTTGCAGCATAATCTCTCATTTCCTTCCTCTTCTCTTGTTCTCCTTCTCCCTGTCTTTCCTTCTTTGTCCCTGGGGTCTTTACATCTTTACTTCTTTATCCCCTCTCACTTCCCTTTTGTTTTCCTCTTCTTCCTTCCCACTCTCTGTCTCTCGCCTTTTTTTTTTTTTAACTGTTTTCTTTCCTTTTCTCGATCTGTTTATTTTTACTTGTCTCTATAAATCAGCCTGTTACTATCACCAGCCATTTTTATACAACCACCCACACTCGACATGCTTAATAAAGATGTTGTAGATAACTAACTCCCCCCTTTCTGTCCCCCCCCCCTCAGCTGGGAGAAGCGTGTGGACCAACGGGGCAGGTACTACTATGTTGACCACAACACCAGGACCACCACATGGCAGAGGCCCACGGCCGAGTCTGTGCGCAACTATCAGCAGTGGCAGAGCCAGCGCAGCCAGCTGCAGGGCGCCATGCACCAGTTCAGCCAGCGCTTCCTCTACCAGGTACTCCACACCTCCACCTGCACCATCTACATGAACACAGCACTCTGGGTTTACCCTGCTGAGCCAAACGTTGCAGGGGATCAGTACTTGACTTACTGCAAAATAGACTCCCTGAAAATATCACCTCTGCCTTTCGTTTCCTCCCCAAAGTTTGCTATGTCACTTTGAGGTACTTTAATCATAAAGTAGATTAAACAGCCAACATGAGCTCATTAAACCACATGGACGTGATGGAACCTGTGCAGCCTCTCCACTAAAGACCTCACTGATTAACAAGTGGGATGCTTTTTAGTCACGTCCTCCTTTTTCAGCCTGATAGAACCACAATCATCAGATGAAACTGAAAAACAGAATCATTTTCATCTTTTAATCTGTCAAGTATCTTCTCGATTAATCAAATTGTCGTTTGGTCCATTGAATGTCAGAAAATGGTGAAAAATCGAGAGCACAGTTTTCCACAGCCCAAGATGACTCCCTTGCACTAACAGTCCACAGCTAGAGATATTCAGTTTACCATACAAAAGACTAAATAAACCAGAAAATATTCCCAAGAGAATATTTTTTTCTTTAAAAAAACCCCCCAAAAAACAATCAGCTATCTTTAATCAACATACATAAGTAATTCCATAGATGGAAACTAATCAGTGAAGATTAAACCATTTTTTTTAAATCCATGAAGTTTAAAAAAATTTAAATCCTCCTGCCGGTAAACACATCTTTATTTTGACTTTGTATTTAATTTCATTTTGTGAAAATAAGTTGTCTATAGTGGGGATTAAAGATGTCATGTGATCCTTTCTGTTCTGTTTCTAGTATTTTTTCCAGTGAAGTTGGCCGAGGTTGGCCTGTCTCTCTAAAAGTATCTGTCCTCTCAGTGAAGGTCAGACTGCAGCCAGACAGTAAAGACTTACGGGACTAAAACAACAGAACTTTCTCAATGGACCATTAGTAAAAACCAGCCTTAAAACTCTTACAGGCTTCTATAAAAACACCCCACCCTCTGTGTTTTTGTGTGTGTGTGCTAGTTCTTATGAAATTGTTTGTGTTGCGTCCCAGTCTACACAAAGGCTTATGTTTGTCTTTGTGCGTTTCACTTCACTTAATCCTTTTTTTTTAACAGCTACGGTTTCAATCCAACCATCCGTTAAACCCTCTCATCCTCTGTCTACCCTTTTATCCATCATCACTTCCCTGCCCTTTTCTTTTCTCATTTTTTCACACAGTCTATTTCATACCCAACTTGTTTTCTTGTTTTTTTTACACCCTGCAACCCTTCATCTCTATCTCTGTTTGAAAACTGACCACAAGTGATTTATCATAGACCACTCAGTCGCAAGCCCACCAGATTTTACTACATTTTTAAAATTGAGTCTGAAATAAATACTTTCACTTTTTAAGTAAGACTCAGTATTCTCCTAGAACAGCTGGACTGTGTATTTTCAGCAAATATGACTCAAATGGGAAGAAATAGTGTGTTTGTTGGGGACTATTTTCAGTGGTGGATGAACATTCGTCATCCACATTTGGTACTCTAGGGCAGGAGGATTCAAAGGTCTGGACCTAGGCAGGGTGTGAGCAGCAGGTTTGTTTCACCTAGTGTAACTAAGCCCCCAGGAGGAGCGCCAGGCTTTTAAGCCAATTTTTCATAGTGGCCAAACTGTTATTACAACATCACGTGATGCTATTGGGCCCAAAAAGACTTGCATTGTGCAAAGAGACCTCTGTAAGCGGATACATTTTTCTGAGCATCATAGTTCCCACAAAATGATTAATTTTATTATCAGAATTTGATCCGTTCTGTCCAATCACATTGGATAGTCTGGAAAAGCCGCACGATTAGATAGTTTGTTTCATCCTTAATCAAGTTAACTGGAGGGCTAACTTCTTTGGCTAGCTAAAGTTGCTTGTGCGCATGCTTCATAATGCAGAAGCAAGGCAGAAAAGGAAGAACCCAGAAGTACTTTTTTTATTTTAAAAAAAAAGGATTTATTTTGGGGCATTTTTTGCCTTTATTAATAAGTACAGTAGTGGCATAGAGGCCAACAGGAAGCAGGGAGAGAGAGGGGAATGACCTGCAGCGAAGGTCCCTTGCCAGATTCGAAACCAGGGACGCTGCGATTATGTGACATTCGCTTTAACCACTCAAAGAAGAACATTTTTTAGCTTCATGTGTCACTGAGCCTCTGACACTGTATCCAGTTCTCTTTTACATCCATGAGTGCAACAGTGTAGTTCATTGCTGTGTTTTAATTAGGTTTTCAACAACAATAACAACATTGGAGCTCTATGGCACAAGACATATCATGCTTTGGATATACAGACTTTACTTTTTACTATATAATAACTGGGATCAGTTATTAGTTGGGGTCTTTGTTTGTTAACAAATAAGAATGCTTTGAATATTTCCTAACCCATCCTTTAAATACTGTATGTACTACCCAGGCTGTAAATTTTGGGGCATTTTTTTGACTCCTTTGAGAAAATGCAATGACAAAAATGGTTGATTTAAAGAGACGAATTACCACACACGCTCTACACTGGTTAGGTGTGGGCTGGAAATCTTGCCTAAAACCCCAACCCACCCCCACCCCCCCGTGTGTGAGAAAAGGCAACAGGCAGGTCGGCCCTCCATGTTGATAGTACACTGCTCCGTCTTGGAATGCCCACACTGCTGATAGCAGGAACTATTTATGGCCCCAGTGTGTGTGAACAAGAAACACACACAAACAGGCTCATATCTGAGCTGTGAACACATCCACATGTTTTACTGCTGTGTGTGTGTGTGTGTGTGTGTGTGTGTGTGTGTGTGTGTGTGTGTGTGTGTGTGTGTGTGTGTGTGTGTGTGTGTGTGTGTGTGTGTGTGTGTGTGTGTGTGTGTGTGTGTGTGTGTGTGTGTGTGTGTGTGTGTGTGTGTGTGTGTGTGTGTGTGTGTGTGTGTGTGTGTGTGTGTGTGTGAAAAAATAATTAGTAATAGTAATAATTTGTAGGACCATCCTGGAACAAACATTTGTAGTCTTCAAAATCAGAATAAGTCTGTTTCCTTCACTGTGGATGTTCATTGTTTGTGTCTGGGTGTAGTTATTTTGTTAGAGGTGTGTGTACATGGCTGTAATGTCAAGGTCAGGTGCCACATTTCTTCTCTGTAGCACATGACAACCAAACAGGGTCAAGGGGCTGGCAGTCCTCGAGTGTACACACACACACACACACACACACACACACACACACACACACACACACACACACACAGAGTGCTTGTGTATGTGCAAACTCATAAACACAAGCACTGGAGTGTGCATGTATTAAGAGTTTTTATGTATAAACTACACAAAGATCCCTGCAAACACACTCTTTGGCTGTCCCACAGTGGTGGTGTGTGTGTGTGTTTGCACAGTAATTGCAGCTCGTTAGGAACCCCAGAGAGAGAGCAGCCTCGGAGTCATTAACTGCAGTTTCCGGCTCTCCCTTCTCTTTGCCCCCCTCCTTTCCTTCACCTCTACACGCGTTCCTTTCCTTTACCTCTATCCTTTATCCTTTCCCCACCCACCTCACCTCCTCCCACCCTCCATCATTCTGTCGCCTCTCCAAAAAAACCCACACCACCCAATCTCCCCTCTCCAAAATCCCCCTCTCTATCGCTTCAAACCATAATATCTTTATTTTGATTCTGCCTCATTTCAGATGACCTCTCCCCTCTTTCTCTTTCTTTTTTTCTGTTTTTCACCACTCCATCCTCCACCCTCGAATCAGTCCTTCACCCTTCCCCCTCCCCCTCATCTTCCTTCAATTGCCTCCTTCTTTTCTCGTCCTCTTGCTTCTCTTGACTTTCTATCCATCCTGGCTGGAACAAGGAGCCCTAACAGCAGCACCTGAATCAGCCCCTGTGTTTCATCACTCGCTGCGCAGAACAGAAAACTCACATACACACACGTCCACGCAGCCGCACGTCACACTCACTCATGTTTACACACATCCTGTCCAGGCTCACGTTTCCATGGAGAACTTTTAAAAAAGTGGTTTATTCCCTGAAAGTACAATGAATAGCACTTACTTAAACTGCACTAATGCTGGTTTTTGTTTATACTACACTCAGATTGTATTAATAATCATAATAATAATCATAATAATAACTTTATTTGTATAGCACCTTTTATACAAGAAATGCAGCTCAAAGTGCAAACAAAATAAATTATATACACAAAGTGCTTCACATTGAAAAGGCCTTAAATTAGTATAGAACAATGTTTAAAAAAAATAACAAAAAAGAGGGAGGAAAGAAAAAGTGTGATATAAGATGGAACATTTTTGATTCAATTTGCAGCATGAGGGGAAAAACCTCATAAATGAATTAAATAGTAAATCTGGTAAATTTCTGTATGTTCATTATTGTGAATAGATGCAATTAAAGTTAAATCCAACAATGCATTGACACAATGAAAAATGATGAAATTATTATGTACAGTATGTTAAATGTAGCCAGTTGCTCAGTTCTTAATTGCGCTGCCATACTTTGGACTTGTTTTGCCATTAACATGTTCAAACAACCAAGTATTTTGTTTAATTTGTGTGTGTGTGTGTGTGTGTCAGTGAGTGTTAGATGATGAGCGTGTGTGAGAATAGGTGCATGCTGGGATTTGGAGTAAGTGCTTTGAGTGGTAGGAAAATGAGAACATTTTTAAAAACATTTTATTCTATTAGTTGTATTTTTGTCCAAAAATAAAGTATAAAAAAATCAGATTCAGTGAATAATATATGAATGCTATTGCTAGATTGATAAGAAGATAGATGGTGTATTATTTAATTGACCTGCTATTTCAATTTAAGATGGTTTAATTCAGTGTTTGGCTCTCCAAACCGCCTCTATTTAGAATATTGAACCTCCATCCCAAATTCATGGAGCGGGCAAAGCAGAACATTTAAATTTTCACTATAATAAATTCCAAACCTGCAACAAAAACCACTTTGTTCGATCAGTCTGAAGCAGACACATTTCCAAAGCATTTGAAAGGCTGATGAACTCAAAGACCTCAAGTTTACTGGAGTCCTGTTATTCACTTTCTCTCTCTCTCTCTCTTGTGTACACACACTTTTCCCTCTCTGCTCTTTGCAGATGTGGAGAACAAGTGGCGAGTTGTCATCGCAACAGAAACGTGAAAACAGCTTTTCACAGTCGTATGAAATAATAGTTTTACTACTAACTAATATTTTTGTGTCTGTTTTAAAACCACAGCTGTGTGAGCAGCTTTCTACTCATGTTTAGAAGTGACCAGCCGAAACCGCCATTTTCACCTGCGGCGCCTTGCCTCAAAAACGCGCCTTTTGCGGTGTATTCCTTCCAGATCCATAACACCCAAACTTTTATTTCACACGTGTCTGCCAACACGCTGTTCTCTTCCCCTCTCTCTCTCTCTCTCCCCCTCTCTTGTTTTCTCTGTCTCTCTTTCTTTTCCTCCCTCCAGCCCTCGCTCTGTCTGGAAGCTGCCGAGGAGCTGAATGGTCAGAGCCAGGATGAAGTCATCATGTCTTTATATCATTATATTCTCCTTTTACCTTTTTTAGTCACAGAAAACCCATAAGGGTGGGGCGCTGGGCCATAGATTGGCTGTCGATGGGAGCAGCACACAAACACACACATACATACACACACACACACCCTTTAACCCTGTTCTGTGCCCACTCTTGCTCCTCCAGCAGGCCCAGTCCTTTCCATCCCCAGCTCTCTCTCACAGTTTCCATGACAGGGCCACTTTAAATGGGCACAGTCACATTTCTTTTTGGGAAATGCTGCGTAAAGTGACGTTGACATTCGGCGGATAATGCTCCGCTTTATAGCTTCTCAGGAAATAATCATCACTTTTGTGGTGCAAGAAAAAAACAAACTTTAAAGGTCCACCAGCTTTCATTTGGAAAATGTTGTGTTGCCAAACAAGCGCTACCTGTGCTGCAAAAACCAGCAAGCACAACATCACTTCAACAAGATCTCTCTCCTTTAGTATTGATGGGGTTTTTTTGTTGTTTGTTTTTTTGTTCTGGTGTTTTGTCTAGCTTCTTAAAATCCCCACACAGAGCTCACCTTTTTTATTTACACCATCATCATTAAAGGGTGCTGATCTCTGCTGTAAATGATGCTGAAGTTGTTTGCAAGAAAATTCCAATGGGAACAGTTCAATAAACTTCTTTTTAGTATGAAAACCCATCAGCGCCCACTAATTCCTGACTAGCTTCTTTCAGCTACTTTTCCACTCAGGCTAATATATTCGTGGGTGTGTGTGCGTGTGTGTGTGTGCGTGTGTGTGCGTGTGTGTGCGTGTGTGTGTGTGTGTACTCCGAACATAAGAATGTTCACATTGACCGACTGTTTGCCACGGACAAACTTTCCATACCGTGGCGCACACTCTTTTTTTTTTTTTCTTTTTTTTTGTCAGTGTGTGTGTGTGTGTGTGTGTGTGTATATATGAGTGCAGGCTGAGTAAACCCCACAGTGGTTTCCAGGCCCAGGGTGAATAAAGGTGCCTTTTGTCAGGCCCCGGGGTGGGTGGGGCGGGGAGGAGGAGGGGGCGGGTGTCCAGTCTGGAACAAGCATGAATGTTCCCTCAGTTCCCTCAGACATCGCACTTCCCTGCCTACTTTCACAGCAGCGCTTGAAGAGAGCAAGAGGAGGAGGACCTCAGGGTGGGGTAGGGAGGGGTGCCAGGGAGGAGGAGGAGGGGGTGGGATGTATTGGGGAGGTGAAGCGGGAAGCCGGGGAGGAGGTGGGGCCTGCATCCAGCCAGTGAGCTCATTGGAACAGGGTTGTTGTTTTATCCTCCTACCGAGCGTGTAGTTTTTGGAAGGCATACCAGCCGCCGGCCGGCCAGCTCTGTCAGTCGCCCCTTACCGCTGCAGCAGAGAGGAGCCACCCCCACCTTTCTTACACACATGCACACACACACGCACACATACATACACACACACATACACACACACACACACACACACACACACACACACACACACACATACACACATACTTCTTCAGCCTGCCTGACTTACTAACAGGTATCGCTGTGAAGTTAGCGAGGTCAAGTGAAAGACTTAATCTCACACATTTGTTGCTCAGTCTTGATTCTCCGAGCTCGGGACAGGTCTACGAGTGAGTTTCACTGGCTTTTTTTTTTTTTTTTTTTACTCACTCATCTGCAACTTCATTGGCTTTCCCTCGTTTTCTTTCTGTCTTTATTTTTTTTTCCTCCTCCTCCTCCTCCTCCTCATCTTGACGTTGCGGTGAGAAACCGAGCGGACGGACGCAAGAATTTCACACAGTGCCGTACAAAGACAAGAAACGGGGGAGAGATCTGAACAGAGAGGTGGATGAGGAGAGAGACTGAAAGGTGTCCTAACTGGAATTGTTGTATCTCTCTCTCTCTCTCTGTTTCTCTCTCAGCCGTCTGGTGCTCCGGTGGAAAATGACCCTCTGGGCTCACTGCCTCCTGGATGGGGTAAGTTTATCCTCCACACTTCTTACAAACACACTCAGCCTATAGATACTCTCAGTGAGGGATTCTGAATTGTTCTCAAATTGCCTGATGTTTGAGCTTCTTTGAGGTTTTAATCCAAATTTGGAATTTGGAGGCTGCAGAAGGGCTTTAAACACCTCTGTACCTGTTGGATGTGTCTATTGTTGAAGTCAATCTGATCAGTCCAAGTTGTTTTCAATCAAAAAACCTGCATCCCTCACCAGTCTCGTGTAGGTATTTTTTAACCAGTCTTGCTCAGCAGTCAACAGTGAAGTAATGCAATTTGTCAAGATATTAACTTTTTGATTCAGTCCATTTAAATCATGTAAAAATGTGCTTTGCCATGTCTCCAGGCAGCTGTTAGTCACTGAGGTTTTAGGCACAAATGTTTGTTTTTTTTCTCCTCACAGAAGTCTGAGCATAATACTGATGGATTCATGCATTTTTTTGCAGCATTAAAAACAATGCTGGATATGTGTTTTTTTGTTATTTTGCCTCGGTTTCTTCCTCGTGGTCCCCAGTGTGCAGATCAGCAGTGAATTGATTGATTTTGTCCTGTTGATGTTCAGTTTCCCTTTTTTGTCTCTCGGTTTCTTCTCAATATTCCTTTCAAGTTACGCCAATTTATCACTGTACGCGCTCCCTTTTTTAAATTTTTTTTATTCCAAAGTCCACAAATTACAGAGGCCGCATTATTGATGGGACTCGACATCATCCAGCGTTTTCCCAAATGAGTAATGTAATCCGATCTGCGCGCAGTCATGTCACACACATTCATTCATAAACGAACGCCGCCACCACCGCTTCTGTCCCACCAACATTTTCACAATCTTCATTATCACACAGCCATGTTCTCTCCAAAAAAACAAAAAACAAACCCTCACTCCCTGCCCATGATGCCTTTTCAACATGTTGCGGTACCTCTCAGACGAAAAACCTCAATTATATCACTGGCTCAGATTCGCTTCTTCTTTGGCGCACTCCTTTTTTCATCTGCGGTCGCTTCCCCTCCTTTTTTTTTTTTTTTTTTAAATTTAATTTTATTTCAGGCTCGTTTTCAAAAACAGAAAGATGGGAGAAAAATAAGGGAATTATTGATGGAGAAGAAGAAGGCGGAAAAGAGACAGAGGCAAATTAAAGAAACTAGAAAGAAGAAGGGGGGGTAGTGGGGGGTTAACTGGATAAGAAAAGTGGGGGTTGGAGTGAGTTAGAGGGGAAAAAGCTAGGAAGAGTTGCAATGTGAGCACTACTGTTTCTGGGCCCTCCACACACTCCTGTTAATGAGAAAAAGATGTCAGAGCGATGGAGGGAGGAGGAGGATGGGGGGCACCAGCCACTCTCTCTGGAGACCAGTGGCCTTACATATACACACACACACACACACTTTTTTTTTTTTTTTTACACACTTTCATAAACCTTTATGCAATTTGACTGCCTCCATTGTAGTTTTTAGTTACATTTTTTAAAAGACATTGTTTGATATTTGCTTCAACAACGTGGTCAATTTGACTCTCAAACGACCTCCACCACAAACTTAATTCCACACACACACACTTACGTTAACCCTGGTGAGGTATTTGGATCAAGCCACAGTGAAATACCACACAGACCTGCTGGTTTTCTATCATGGGGGTGAGATTTTTTTGTCCTTTTCTTTGTCCCAAGAGAGTGAGCCCAAGTTGTTAGCGTCAGGGACAATCAGGTGATCCTTCTGACTTCTGAGTGACTTTATTTCAAGTTGTAAAAAAGAATCCTCCAACTTTAAACTTCAGAATCGCCCGCAAACAAACACTAACACTGTTTCTGTGCTGTTTGTGTCCACAGAGAAGCGTCAAGACAATGGCAGAGTGTACTTCGTCAACCACAACACACGAACCACTCAGTGGGACGATCCACGGACCCAAGGGTGAGACTATGAACTGGAACACGTACTAATGTGTGTGTGTGTGTGTGTGTGTGTGTGTATGTGCGTGCATGCGTGGGTTTGTTCTGATCGCCTGCTTGTTAGATGGTATGTCGCTTTGGGTGTTTGCTCGTACAGTTGAAGATATTCTCATCGTACGCAGTTTCTGTGACGACAGAGTGACTCATCTACATGATGTCATGATATGAAACAGAAATGAACACTGAGCTGAATGTCACAGGATTTACTGAGAGGCGTTCTCCCAGAGGAGGAAAACTTGACAAATTCTTTGGGCCTGGCCTGGAAATTAAATTTAAATTAATGATTTTACAAGAAGATGACAAAATTTGACAAATTGGTCATCTTAAGCTGAAAAGTAACACTATCACTATAAGAAATTAGCTTCTTTTTTTTTTTTACATGTGTGGGTATCAAACTACAAACAACTAAAGATGGATTTGGAAACTTTTTGGCCTCTAGTCAGATACCCTGTGATCTACTGGTCATTTATTTGATCATTTTTCTGGCATCAACTTCTATTTCTTTGACATTGAGACACTTTCAGAGCTCTTAAAATTATTTTCTTCTCCACCTCACTCATGCTGATTGAACCTCTAACTTTCTGTCAGTCAGTTACGATTTACTGAAGCAAGTTTCACACATATCAAGTTTGAATCTTAGGTCTTTTAAAATGAAAAAGAACATGCAGGGCATCTTCTCCTCTATATAAATAATATGGAAAGGTAAAGTCAGAATGTGGAGATGTGTTTACAAGCAGCGGGGGTGGAACTAGTCCCATTTTGTTGAATTATAGTCACAGAACGAAATATCTGTTTTTCTGAAGTAAAAAAAATACCCAGCAACCTTTGGGGAAAATAAGATTTTTACAAATTTTTGCTAAATTGCACCTCTTTTTCCTAATCCAAACAAAGTTGATAGCCTTAGAGATGTCCCGAGTCATTTTGTACGACTGAACCAAAAATGAAAGTTGTTATTATCAGTTAAAATTCTCAGATATTGATGTTTCTTTCTGTTGTTTGATAGTTTTCTTTCAGCTGGCTGTACAGCCAACAACTTTTTTAACTGTGAATCCTACCAAAAAGATTTTTAATACCTTCAGAAAAGAGAGGAATGCTGTTAAATGACCTCAACAATTAGTGTTTGGTTTTTTAAATAAGATTGCAAGGTATTTCTTTTTCAGAAAAATGGATACTTAGCTCTGTGACTCAAATGTAAAGCAAATAGATGAGAGACACAAACTTTGCTAGGGTGCCACATTAAAGATAATACTGTGGGTCAGCTCTTTTTTTTATGTGGGCCTCTTGCAGCTGTGGGCTGCACTGGTGACGGCCCTCTGTACTCCTAGACAAAAATTCTGGGTCGCTTTCTGCTGGTTGGAAGGCAGTCTGAAAACATTTTAGCATCCTCAGAGGAGCTAAACCTCACCTTGGCATGGCTGTAGGCCAGTGCACGATTTTAGTATGGTTGCATCCAGGGGCTTTAGATCCACAGGTTGGCGGGGGGGAGGTGTGTTAGTTTCATCCCCCCAGGACAGGGCCCCCTTCGGCTGGGACCGTGCTCACTGCCCCTCTCCCCTGTTACAGGATGATCAAGGAGCACCCCCTGCCCCCGGGCTGGGAGATGAAGTACACCGCAGAAGGAGTCCGATATTTTGTGGACCACAACTCACGCACGACCACCTTTAAAGACCCCCGACCCGGGTTTGAGTCAGGGTAAATATTCTCTCAGCGCTTCCTCCCAAACCTGCTGATTTAAGAAAAAAAAAAAGAAAGAAAAGAAAATCATAGACGGGCACAGACCTGATAATCGCTGTCACTCTTATAAAGTAAACTAAATCCACTTCTTTTTGAATTTTTTTTGATTATTGCATTTGCAGATATTAATTTAAACAATGAAAACCTGAAAATATCAGGTCAAATCTCTTTTAATCCAAACCACATCATCCTTTTTAATTCATCTGTATGTTAACTGGGCCCATGTTTTACCCATTCTTTCATCTCTTTGCCCATTTAAGAAAAATATCTCTATTTAAGTCAGACAAAACCAGCTTCAGCATTGCAGTTTTCACATCGACAAAAAAAATAAATCATACTTACACAGCAGCAGCAAGCACACACACGCACGCACGCACGCACGCACGCACGCACGCACGCACACACACACACACACACACACACACACACACACACCTCTCTTCTTCCCCTCAGCCTGTGGATGTTTGCTTTGCCTTGAAGCAGTCTCAAAGCTCACCGCAAAGTCAGGAGAATGTGCAGATGTGCGACAACAGAACCTCTGCAGACTGCACTGGTGTGTGTGGGTGTGTTTGCTGGTGCTGGTGCCCTTCTGTGTTTACGTTCAGCATGCAGCAGTGTGTATTTGCTTGTGTGGTCGCCGCTGTAGAAGGCATGTCTGTGTGTGCAAGTGCATCTGCGAGCTACTTTTCCAGGCTTGTATTTTTAGGCTGGTGGTCGAACGGAGGGGCTTCTGAAAGAGTCTTTACTGTTTTTTGGGGGTTTTTATGCCGTATCCTGCAGGAGTGTGCGTCCTCGGCCAACACTCTGCCGCTTGCTTGCGGTCTCCATTTCCTAACCCAAAGATGTGCCTGGCAGCTCGGCGCATTAGAGGCCTCCTTCTTCTCACCCACCATTTCACTCTCTCTCTCCTGCTTTCCTCCCATTATCTGCCTATATCTCTCTCTCTTTCTTTCTCTCTGCGTCTCAGTCTCTCCGGTGCTGACAAGGCATATATCCAGTGTGTGTGTGCAGTGGGTTGGTGGAGCTTATACTAACACAGCTGCACACCCGGACTCACCTCTGTCTTTGAGACCCAGACACACCAAGTGATTATTTAGAGCAGGATGGCTGGTGTGAATTTGATATTTACTTTGAGTCTCTGGCCTGCAACTGTTAGTCCCACACTGTTTTATACCAAGGCCTCCTGAAAAGGAGAACATCAAGTTTCTGGGACATTACATGTGTTCATCAACTGATTTGTTGTTGTTGTAAATCTCATTTCAGGATTCCCCCAGTTGTTTTCTTCCAACAGTATAAAATTAACAGTCTATCCCTTCTCTGTGTGTGTGTGTGTGCGTGTGTGTTTGCGCCCGTGTGTGTGTGTGTGTGTGTGTGTGTGTGTGTGTGTGCAGGTCACGGCAGGGCGGTTCACCCGGCGCCTACGATCGCAGCTTCAGGTGGAAATACCACCAGTTCCGTTTCCTGTGCCATGTAAGTGTTAAGTAGAGTCTGCACAATAAAACTTTTCCTGTCCACACAAGCTATGAAAAAATATTTTCACACTAGCGGTGTCTAGTCATACAGATAGTTTTGGTTTTATTTGCTCCAGATGTCCGTCTCTGCCTCTCGGTTGCTGCGGATAACCTACAGAACACAATACCAGCAGTATAATATATATATATATATATTATAATGTTTTGAGCACTACTAACAAAAGCACTAATAATGAACTACTAACTTCTTTGAATGTGTTTTTTTTGTCTCTGTCCAGTCCAATGCCTTGCCCAGCCACGTGAAGATCTCTGTGTCCAGACAGACTCTGTTTGAGGATTCATTTCAACAGGTCAAAGATAGAGAAACACACACACATCTCCATTCCACACTTAAGTATTACTACATTCACTTCATCCTCATTTCATCAGACGCTGGAAACACCAAAACAAATTAATGCTCAACTTTGGACTGAGAAATTAATAATTAGTAATGAATACTCGAATGATCAAAAGATGGTGCAGGAATTGTAGTATCTCTGAGGTCAAATGACATGCACATACAGAACTTATTTCTACAGACTCACCAAACGTGGCAATGTTTGAGCAAACAAAATGTCATTATTATCTTAACCTGCAGTAGATACGAAATTAGAACATTTTCAGTTTTCATTTTTGTCTTGCAGAGTCATGGCAAACAGCCAAAACGAACATTCAGACGCTCTGGAGAATGTTAACGGTTTTCTGATTAAGTTTAGCTTTCTGTTTGGTTAGATCCATGATATTTAAATCAAAAATCTAATCTAATCATTACCTTAAAATCGAAAGCCACATTGAATCATGGATTTGGGGAATCGTAACACTGTTAATTTAAATATATCTCACAATGTTAATTTAATTCTGGAAATGCACAAATTTAAAAAATTACGAGATGAGAAGAAGAAAAACTTTTTTTCAGACACATCCGTTGGTCCATATCAATAAAATAAATATAAGACATGATAGAAAAATTTAAATTAAATTACAAGTACAAGACAGCACAAGAGTTACATTTTAACTATCTTACGCAGATTACAAATGTTAAGTTAAAAATAAATGTTAAATGTTTCCCCAAAAACTAACATTATGTGATCTCTGTCATCAGATCATGAATGTGAAGCCATACGACCTTCGCCGGAGACTCTACATCATCATGAGAGGAGAGGAAGGGCTGGACTACGGCGGCATCGCCAGGTGAGAGCAGGAACAAATCAAACGCACCCATCTTCTTTTTCTCACATTCTGTAATTATGTGTGTGCTATTACAGGGATTTTCTGTAACTACTGTCTAACACATTGTTGTTTTTTAACTTTTATTTTTAATGTTGGTGGTGGTGTTTCTCCTGTTCCTGTCTGTCCGTCACCCCTCCTCTGGAAACAGATTTTAAGTTTGTATTAACTGTCAGTTCCAGGCAGGATTGAAACAAATTGTAAAATGGTTTTCAAGAAGTAATATGCATGGAGAAGAAATGTTTGGGGTTTTTTCATCCAGAGAGATATTAATTGTGTATGTGAGGGTAAATTCTCACTGGGTACCAGCAGAGGTCATACTATAAATTACTTGATGCCTCTTAACTTTTTTCTGAGTCCCCTCATTTTTTTCATCTTGAATCCTCCATGCAACACTTCTGTCCTCCCTCTCCCCACCAGTCATCCACCCACCACATGTATCCATCCTGCCCACTGCGTCCACTGTGTTCCAGGTCTTCCTCTCTCTATATATGTCGTTATTTTTTCTGTTGGCAGTGTTTCATCTTTTTCTGTTTTGGTTTTTGCATTGTGTTTCTGTCTCCGGTGTCACGTCAGTGGTTTTACCCTATGGTAGGTGACATCATGCTGTTCTACCACAGGGTAGAACCACGGACGGGATGTTGGGAGGTGTCTGCGTCCGTCCGTCCGTCAGTATCCATACCCTTCCTCCTCCTCCTCCTCCTCCTCCTCCTCCTCCTCCTCCTCCCATATACCCTGAGAAGGAGGGAACAGGCCTTTGGGGGAGCGCTTGGTTCTGGTGCTGCAGCTGGTGGTGGTGCTTGTTGGCCCTCATTCTCTCTAACATGCATTTCACTGTTTGTGTCTTTATTTTTTTTTTAATTCTACCCTGTTGTATTGATTCTAAATGTTACATGTTTGTCTTTATGTTTCAAATTTGGGGTTTTGGGGTTTTGTGCTTTTTGGCCTTCTGACAAGCAGTTGTGACGGAGTATATTACCACCTTTCCATTTGGAAGGTCGATACGTCTTTCATGTCTGTCCGTTAAATATAAAGCTTGAGCCGGCAGACGATTAGCAACAGCAAACAACTAGCCTGAATCCAGCATCTCTAAAGCTCACTAATTAATATACCTTGTGTGTTTAGTCTGTATAAAACAAACATGTAAAAATGACAGTTTGGGACTGTATGGAGGGTTTCGTACTCAAGCTATTTCTTGGCCAAGTGCTCTGACTTCAGGCCACACATGAGAGTGGTAACAATCGTCTTATGTATGTCTATGCCAAGAAAGTGAGTCATTTTCACATATTTCCCAAAATGCTGAACTGTTCCTTTTAATGTGACTCATTATTTGCCCAAATGTAATTCAAGATTAATTCGTTCAGATTATGCATATAATTCAGGATTTAGAACCTCTTAATTATTTTTGGAAGTAGCATCAATGGTAGCATTATAATGGTAGCATTGAAAACCTTCTTCAATGGTAATAAACATGAAGGAATGCATAAAATCAACCAAGCACGACGGAGCTGTCCTCAAAGTTAAACCTGTGTGAAACAGTTAATGATAGAAGACAAACTGAGCAGCAGCTTCTAAAACTTAGGTCCTCCTCAGGATTACAGATCTTAAAATCCTTCAAAGTCAAACCAGCGTGAGTGAAGCAACAGTCTGAACCTTGTATCTGTGAAATGACTCCAAAAACTTGGATATTTCTTCTAATATTCAAGCACACACTCTATTGATCTTTTAATGAGGCAGGATTTGTGTGTGCTATTGGACATTTCTTTAAATTAATTTGTTCATTTATGTTATTTTAACTTTCTATATATTATATGTTGTAGCTGATCATGTTCTATCCTTAATGGATTCATTGTATTTTGAATGTTGTTTCGTCTTTGCCATGAGATGTTTTGTTTTCTCCATCATTGTCATTTGTTTTTTTTTGTTCTTGTCACTGTATAACTCCCTCTGTCATAATGTGTTTATTTGCAGTATCATTCAGCATTCTGCCATGTTTGAAAAAAAAATGGAAATGATAGATTGTTGAAGTATCTCTTGGGATACTTTAGATCTTCCTCTTCCTGTATTAATGTCTTGTGTCCCGTTGCTCTGCAGGGAGTGGTTCTTCCTGTTGTCCCACGAGGTCCTGAACCCCATGTACTGTCTGTTCGAATATGCCGGCAAGAACAACTACTGTCTGCAGATCAACCCCGCTTCCTCCATCAACCCCGACCACCTCACATACTTCCGCTTCATCGGACGCTTCATCGCCATGGTGAGTTGTGCTCAAATATGACTTGAGCTTTGATTTGTAAAAATGAGCTTTCTAACCAACCTTAACCTGCCATCAGCAAACACAAACAAGTATAACTCTTACTCATAACTTCTTTCAATGTAGTCTTCATTTTCATTTGATAGACATTATAAGATCCTACCAGCCTACACAGCACCAAAATCCATGCTTTTATTTTGACAATTTTAGTCAAGAGGACTCCTTTTAAACTTCAGATTCACATACACAGAAATATTTAAAGCATGAAGCAATAAAACCTGCCAAGTGAGTAATGTGGAGCCCAGTTAAACATCACAATTTGATCATGTCAATCTTATCCGAAATAGTTGCTGTTTAATTTTCAGTCAATCGATGAATGGTGTCAACTCTTAGTAGATTTTCTATTCTGTTGACGCTGCTGTAAGATAATAATAATATTATAATAATAAATGTATTCAGTAAAGCACCTTTCCCACAAATGAAATTCACAAAGCGATTCACACGAATAAAACTTAAAAAGATCATAAAAACATGCAAATATTAATAACTAAGGAGATAAAAAACATACAATCAATGGGGCAAAAGCAAGAAAAACAAGAAAAACTAGATTAAAACATAAAAGACTTAATAGATAATTAGAAACAAGTGTAAACCGTGAAAGCAATAAGTTCAATGATGAGGTTGAGACATCTTCAGACATCCATGTGACTAAACTCAAGAGCATGAAGGCATGAATATGAGCAGTGCAGTTACTCAACCACTGTGGTACAATCCAGTAGTTCCTAACTTTCAGTATCTACTCTGTGGGATCAGCTCCAGAAAAGCTGTAAGTCCCAAAACCCACACCCTCCACCCCTCCTTCCGTCTGCCACCCCACCCCTCACCCGCACCATGACCTCACTGCCGCACCCAGCCCACACCCGCCAGCAGCCGCCTATATTTAGTCCTAAAATGCACTTTTCTGACTTGCCTTATAAAGATGCTCGCCTCTACTAACTTCAATCCCTTTTTCCTTAATTCCTGAATCCCGAATTCAAACCCTCCCGTCTTCTTTTTCTTTCTTTACCTTTTTCTACTATCCGCCTTTGCCCCGCCTCTTTCCATTGACATCCTCTCCCGGGTCTATAAATCTTCCCGACTGTCTGTGTGTGTGTCGCTGGCTGTGAGACAGACACATATGGTCAGTCAGGATGCAGTAGGACAGAACAGACTGTGACTAAGTCACTCTGTGGGTGTCTGTGTTGTTCTTGGCTCATCACGACTCTGAGCCCTCTGTGGGTTTTTTAACATTAAACAGCTCTGTCTGGCTGAATCGCCACACTCTACTTCACTGTGAACACACACATTCACACAGAGGGAAGATTATGACTTGGTGTACAGCCGTATGTGTTGAGTGCACACATTTAGCTTTGTGCTTAGTCTCATATCATAATCCAATCTGAGTGACTAGTTAAAGTTTTGATCATTTAAATAAGGTTAAAGGACACAATGGAAATCTCTGGACTTCAGCCTATGTCACACACAGTTCCCGGTAAATTACAGGGATAACCTGGCATTGCCAGCAGTTTTCATTATTCACACATGCAGTTACATTCAGGAACATTTCCGTCTTGCATCTTTTTATGCATGCCACATGAATGTATTATAAGAGCTGGATGGGGTGCGGCTCAGCCATTAGCCAACTTTTCCCAGTGGGCACTTGCAGTATTGCAGCAAAAAATACCCCTGTGGCCCAAAAGGCATTTTCCCCATAGACCACCATTATAAAAGAGACATCTGTAAAACTGCTGACTGGACACTTTAAACAGCAGAAAAGGTCAATTAGGACACTTTCTATTATCATTTTTTTGACCCATGGATGTTTTATATCTGTTTAAAAAAAAAAAAGCAGAGAAAAGTGATATATAAAACCTATGGGCCAAGCAGGAACTCGTAATCAGGGCAGGCAGGGGAAACACTACTGTGCATATTCAGGGGGTCTCATCACATGGAAGCAAACCCAGAATCTAGAAACTTTTTTTGGCGTATGCACCAGCTGAGCAATTCTTATAGGCCAGAATGGGCACCATTTTCGGTCCAGTTTGGTTCAGTATCCAGCTCTTATAATACATCCATGGCATGCCATCACAAGGCCAGAATGGATGGGGTGAGGGACAGTCCAACAGAGCATGCAACTCAGATGAAGCTTTCAAACTAGGAAGTTCTTATCAAATATGAATCAAGGTACTGTTCCTATTTCTCACCTCAAATGTTCCCAGACACATATTTTAGTGTACTGTTCAGCTGTAATATGATGGTTTGTGACACGGGGCTGCCATGTTGGAAACATTCTAACCCAACCCAAGCACTGCACAACTCGCAGTACATCGCCCCCACATCGTCAAGTCTTGCGATTGGTTCGCTCGCTCATCGTCAAAACGTCTTTCCTCAAATGGACGTAACCTTCCCTGCAACATTAATGCTTTCATTCACAACACAGCCGTATCAGCATTTTCCTAGAAATGTTAGTAAGTCTCGAGTCGGGAAATTGGCAATTTCAGATTTCCCTGAATATCAGGAATAGACTGCAAGTGTGAAAGAGGTCTTTTAATTTTGAAGTAGAGCAGCTACAGTGTCACATCGCTCTGTTTGCAGCTGCAGTGGTGGAGTTTTTGCCGGTCAGTGGTTTGTGCTGGATTGTATCAGGCTGCCATAATTCCAGAAATAAAAGCCCCATTCATGTTTCCTGTAAAGGTGACTGGCTGCTGAAGCATTTCTAACACTTGAATGGGCACCAAACAATCCCCTGTGAATCATTGAGACTGAAACGGAGCAACTGAGATGAAAATATGTGTAATTTGTAAAGAACTAATTTGAACCACATGGCCATAAAAAAACTCTAATAATCATAAAATTACAGCAGGAGAAACTGTTCCTCCCACTTGTTCCACTCAGTTGGATCCAGTGAGTCAAACTTGCCGTATCATCAGATTTAGTGACTTGACACTGTATTTCTATATGTGTGTGTTTGAGGAATATGAGCAGCGAGCAGCAGGTGTTGTTCCTGATTGTGGTTTCTAATGTAACAAATCCTCCCCGCAGGCTCTGTACCACGGAAAGTTCATCGACACAGGCTTCACGCTACCGTTCTACAAGCGAATGTTGGACAAGAAGCCCACACTCAAAGATCTGGAGTCCATAGACCCCGAGTTCTATAACTCCATCATGTGGGTCAAGTAAGTAATGCATGACGGCTCTGCAGCTCTTTGCTTTTACAATGATGAAAAACGGAAGAAAAAATACCTCAGAACATTTTTTTCTTGTACAGCTTTTCTTTTTTTAAATGACTAATTTCATTAGTTTAAGCTCAAAGAATAAATGGAATAAGAGCAAATCAGGTCATAATTCAGTTACCAATTACATACTTACCACATATTAATTACATAAACAGGCAAAAAATTTTGAAATTCAATCTTTCCAACAAGCATTTTATAAGGATGACTGAACTCAGCAAACAGATGAGGTTTAACTTGAAGGAATTTTCTTAGTCCCAAGTGAGAGTCCAACAGTTGGTTCAGCGTGTCAGTGAAATTTTGAGGTTTAGTTTATGAGGAGTTTAGATGAGTTACAGCCCTTAGAAATACACATTTCTTAGGGGCTAGTTTGTCAGAATGAGTATATGTAATTGTTGCTGTAATAATGTGTGTGTGTTTATGTGTTTCTGTGTCTGTGTGTGTCCAGAGAGAACAACCTGGAGGAGTGCGGCGTAGAGCTATATTTCGCACAGGACATGGAGATCCTCGGGAAGGTTTCCACTCACCAGCTGAAGGACGATGGAGAGAACGAGCTGGTCACCGAGGAGAACAAGGAGGAGTACATCAGGTGAGTTAGAATTAATGACGATAGCTAGGAACAGAGAGAGCAAAACAAATGACGAAACCCGTAAAAACAAATCATACTCTGTCTCTCCTCAGCCTGCTGACCGACTGGAGGTTCACCCGTGGGGTGGAGGAGCAGACCAAAGCCTTCCTGGACGGATTTAACGAGGTGGTTCCTCTGGAGTGGCTTCGCTACTTTGATGAGAAAGAGCTGGAGGTAAGGAGGAGCTGATTCATTTAAAGCTTTAAAGTACAAGAATATTTCCTGCATCCAAGTATTAGTAGTTTTGTTTTATTCCCATGTAATGACTTATTTCCCCTCAAATTGTATACACAACAGTGAGAGTTAATGGACTTTATTTCCACTGCTTTTTTTCCCTTTATATTGGCAGAAATATATGCTGTATTTAAATAGAAGGAAGCCTTTTTAGTCAGTTAATATTCTGCTTAAAATCAGACATGATGGTATAAAAAAAGCTTTCTTGTACTTCTTGATTAGAAAATAAATTAAACTTAATTACAAAGTACTTCCACACTTAAAAAAGGGAACATTAGAGACAAATCAGAAACTATTTGAGATGAAAGAAAAAATAAATGAGAGATTTCAAAAATCCACAGTAAATATATATGATATGAGTGGTGTGGGTTGCACATCTTCAAATCTACATGGAGACTGATCCAGAGCCTAAGGAAAATCAGTAGTAATTTATACCGGCTGTACTGAGTGTCTGTCCCTGCTTCTCTTTTGTCAGTGTTGCTGTGACAAAAATACGGAGCCAAAGAGTTGCAGAATTTGAATTAAAAAGGAAGAATTAAAAAAAATCCATATTGAGAACAAGCAGTGGTTTATTTGGTAAAATGCTCTTGATCCTGATTGCTCCTAGCTTTTCTCCTTGACTCTTGCTGCAGCTGAGCTTTCATCCAAATGACGCTTTGTCCCAGAGGAAGCTCAGCGTAACAGAAGGCGTGATGGGAAATGTTGTGACTCATTGTGTTGACTCTGTCCTCTGCCTACTGATGAGTCACACCACTGACTCTACAGAAATATGGACTACATGTCTCCACTTCCTGCCGTAATTGCAAAAGTGAAGCCAAAATATCTCCTTTCTAGGAGCGGCCATCTTGCTTGTGTGATTTCATTTGGAGCCAGAGTTTGTGCAAGGGGGGTGCCCGGTTTGAGAGCGTCTGTCACAGGATGTCACACCCCCTTTAATATTATTTAATTTTTAAAAAACGTATCTGAAAAATGAGTGCTTGGACAAACACCAGCATGTAAAGAACGACCTATACTGCAGCCATCCAGCAGGGGGCAATCTAGATGTTTGTGTCTTCACTTTCGTGGGAGCTGTCATGAGGTCCATATTGTTTGTCCTTCATATACACATCTTGTGTCTCTGATAATAAATGTTGTTCCTGTGCTTTGCCTCTGGCAGCTGATGCTGTGCGGGATGCAGGAGATCGATATAGCTGACTGGCAGAAGAACACCATCTACAGACACTACACCAAGAACAGCAAGCAGATCCACTGGTTCTGGCAGGTAAGAATATGCTCTGGCTCGCACAGCATAACAGAGCCATCAGATCCCCTCAATGGTGGGGTCAAGCATGCAGACCTGTACTGTTTTTTTCCTTTAATTTGTCACCTGTCTGTATATCCTGTTATAGAGTGTGTGTGTTTATATGAACACTTGCTCTGTTTATATTCGGTGCATGACTGACATGTGGTGTTACTTCAGGTGGTGAAGGAAATGGACAACGAGAAGAGAATCCGTCTTCTTCAGTTCGTAACCGGAACCTGCCGGCTGCCTGTCGGTGGCTTTGCTGAGCTCATCGGTAGGCAACTCATCCCATCCTTCATTACTGAGTGTCTCCGTCCTTTAGGGCATCCAAAAATGTCAAAAAAAATGTAATCGATTAGTTTGGTGGTTCAGTTTGAAATCATGTTTTCAAGTTTAAACCTGCAAGACGTCCAAATTAAGGTCACATCAGTACATATTTAAGAATATGGTTGATATTTAAGTATGAAAACTTTTAAGGCTAATATGCAGAAACATTCAAGCTATTATTTTTGAACCCCTGCAGGAAGTAATGGTCCCCAGAAGTTCTGCATAGACAAGGTGGGGAAGGAGACTTGGCTTCCAAGAAGCCACACATGGTAAGCTACTCTCTGATGTTATCATGGGAAACATTTGCTTTCATTGTATACAGCTTTTTCTGCCGTAAGATAACTGAATCAATCAGTATACAAGTAGGCCTGTTATGTTATGTAGCTTTATTAAACATGGAGGCATCACACTCAGTTATATATTTTGTTGGGACACTGCTGAAATCCAAATATGTGTTTATCTAGCCAGAAACTTCACTCCTGAAAAAAACTTTTGCCAGATTTATTGACGTCAGAGTGTAAATGTCTGAACATTTTGTTGTGTAACATTTGTCAGTCCGGTAACCAGGACAGCTGGTTCTGATGACCGTGACATCAGTACAGATAAAACAGATGGATGCTTGAGCAGTTTTTTACATCTGGTATGAATTTGGGGTAAATGTCTCACCTGAAACCCAGGGGGGATTATTAGAGGGGATATTAAAGTACATTGATACTTGGAATACATATAATTTGATCAGAATGCATGTCAGGGTCCGTCTGATGAGTATGGGTCATAATTCAAACATACACTCAAAAGTTTGATATAGATTAAATTGTTTTTATGTTGAGTTTGTAGGAAAACTAGACAGTTTCAAACATGATGCGCTACCATCAAACCAATACGGCATATTGTCTAATACAATATAGTCAACACTGTTGCCATAAATTCAGAAATTCACCTCAGATTTTTTAAACATATGGCCCGCGGGCCAGAACTGGCCCACCAAGGGGCGCATATCTGGCCAAACTGGATAACTTTGCAAAGTATGAAAATTTCAGAAAAGTCAGTCCAATGTTGTTTTTTTTCACCCTGACCAGAATACAATCCTCTGAAAAAACAATGAATACATATTGTGGTCATATTTAAACCATTCATATTGAACATTGTATAAAATGTTTTCAATCAGCAGCTTCTGTGCAAAATAATGTTAAAAAAACGCGAGACATAATATTTTCATATTCATCTCAGCATGTATATCTGTTTTGTAAATAGATGGTTTATTGTAGTAAATATATATATATATATATATATATATATATATATATATATATATATATATATATATATATATATATATTACATATCATTTGTAGGTTATTATGCAATGGTTTTACTGGGCAGGCCCACTTGAGATCACATTGAGCTGTACAGTATGTGGCCCTTAAACTAAAATGAGTTTCCTTCCCGCCCACAGTTTCAATCGTCTGGACCTGCCGCCCTACAGGAGCCTGGAGCAGCTCCGAGAGAAACTCATGTTTGCCATCGAAGAGACGGAGGGATTCGGGCAGGAGTGACGTGGGAAACGAGACGACAGACGGCTTAAAAGAGAGCAGATAATTCAACAGGATAGTTTTTTGTTATTATTGTTATTGATTTGCATTTGTTAATCACAGGGCTAATAAATCACCTGTCATCCAGCCCCTCACTGGGGGGAGGATCATGTTTGTGAACTGAATCACAGGATCAAGTCGGAGCCGGCAGATGGACACACGAGAACACAGAAGAAGAGTGTGTATGCCTGCTTGTGTGTGTGTGTGTGTGTGTGTGTGTGTGTGTGTGTGTGTGTGTGTGTGTGTGTGCGTGTGTGTGTGTGCGTGTGTGTGTGCGTGTGTGTGTGCGTGTGTGTGTGCGTGTGTGTGTGCGTGCGTGTGTGCGTGTGTGTGTGCGTGTGTGTGTGCGTGTGTGTGTGTGTGTGTGTGTGTGTGTGCGTGTGCGTGTTGCTCACGTCAATGCCATTGTGTATATGCATATAAATAGTATGTATGTTTATGTGGGTCAGACAGGACGGCACATAGAGAGAATTATATTTGACCAGTCAGTCTCACACCAACCCCCCTCCCCCCCACACACACACACACACACACACACACAAACACACAAAAACACACAAAAACACACACGAAAACCTCCACTCACAGCTTAGAAATGCACCAAAACCAGAGAAAGGATAGTTTTTAATATCAGCAGCAACTCACAAATGCAGTATAACATATCTACCAGAGAGAAATACATTTTTTTAACATTTTAAAGTGATAAAAGACAGAGAGACAGGAGAGTGAGAGAAAGAGAGGGAGTGTATGAGAGGAGCTGAGCGCATGTGTGTGTGAATACGAGAGACAGAGAGCTGTTATCTTGAACCAGTGCACCTCTGTTACAGAGGTTAGAGAGATGAGATGTGATTTTAATTTTTATTTTTCTGTTATTTGTGAATTTCAGCTTTTTTTTCTCGTGTACATAGGTAAAATAAATGAGATTTCAATCTTGAACAGCTGTTGTCGACTGCTTTTTTACTACATTGTAGAACAATACTGAAGACATCCACACCATCAAATAACAGCAGCCACTGAGTCACCACAAACCATTTCTCTTTAGCACACTGTTGGTACTCCCTGAAGTCAGAACCCAGTTAACCCAGTATTTCTTTACCAACTACAGCATGAAACCAGTCAGTCAGTAATAATAATCCAGTCATCTAGAGATTATGACACTGCTGCTTAATGAGCACTTTTACTAGTGCTACTTTTACTGTGAAAGGGGGTATTCACAAGGGGGTGTTTCCAGGTTTTGGGGAGGACCGCTGCATATTTGTACACCAAAATCCACAGAACAGAACAGTGCTGGTGTACCAATTCATGGCATTCTCACTTTACTTTTAGTGCCTATAACTTTTGCACAGCACAGTAGAGGTACAGTTACCTTTGGCTTCTCTGTATATAGAATAAATGAATACAATATTATGATAGTGATTTTTCCCCCCCAATATTTTTTCAAAAATCAACAAAAACATTTCAAGTGGTGTTTATTTGTTTTATTTTTATCTGTCAGTCGTCCTTTACAGCTGGCATAACCAACTCCAGCATTACTTCCTCCATTCTGACCAGTCGGGGCCAAGAAGAAAGAGGGAGTGGATCAACCTTGGTGAAGAGTAGAGCAGTCCAGATGTGGCTGGTGATGGAGACCCAGCTGTGGGTGATAGTAGTGGAGTTGGAGTCCACCACCACACCTGCAGTGATAGAGTTCACTTTAGATTCTGCCTCTTCATTTTTAAATTCTTTTTTCTTTAAACATCACCTGTGATAAATCAAACCGTCCGACCACATACCATACATAAATAACATTCAAATATTTTACTGTTTACATGCAGGCTGAAATCCTGCTTCAGTTAATAATGACATCAAAACCCTAACTGAAGCTGAGGTCAGTGGTTTGTTAAGAGCCCGTGACTCAATAATATCAGAGTTAGGAATGTTGCGTTTTTCATTGAGAACAAACGTAGATGTGAGCAGTATGATATCACATATCTGTCACAAATTATCCACACCCGGTCATCCACAACACTTTCATTAACACTCCACATACAGTATCACATTTCTATTCCACAGAGATTCCACATCCCTATATATTAAAAAAAAACTCTTATCACCAAACCTTTACATGATAAATCCTCACCATTTATATAATTTACATAACAGCCACATATGTCACTGACAAAGATGCCATTTCACCAACATTTGCTTAAAATTCTCAACATCACTGAACATTTGCTCCTTGATCACTGTTCATTTGTGTTCCAATCTGCACTGAGGTTGTATGAGAAGTTTGACTCTTGCACAGTAGCCTACAAGAATGAATGACAGCTTTTACATCTCTGTCTGCTGCAACACATAATCATCATGGACAATAATTTTTTGAAATACAAACTGATTAAGGACTGATGTTACTCCATGGTCTTTAAACATCTACTCAGTCATATTAAAAAATGATGAAAAAAAGAAAGGATAGTGAATGCAGATAGAGCTGTGCCAGGACCAGCAGGATTTTCCAGACATCAGGGCACATTTTGTGGTTTGGCCGGCAGGATCATGATCATTGAAGATACAGATGTGCAGTTAGCAGCTGCAGGCACAACAGCGGTGTCACTCGTCACAGTCTCTGAACACAACTGAGCAAAGCAGTGACTGAAGAACCCAGAAGTCTGAGGATGTACGAAGTGCTTCCAGTGTGTGAATGTTACAGTTTTCACATCTAACATCATCTTTCAGATATATTAGAATAGAGAAGGTTGAAGTTCTAAGCACAGGAGGACTGAGATAGGTAAGACCTGCAGGAGGACCTGCACCCTGCAGCATCAATGTTGAATTTGATCTTTGATTTTTGTGTATATTTAATTTTTTAATTTTAATTATTGGTACTATTCTTTTGTATTTCCCTACTGACTGTGGAGTTTGTAAAATACAGTAGGCAGAATCCAGCGGGATTGTGAAGTACAGAGAGTAGAGTACAGAGAGACAAAGTGGTCCCTCCACATGAATCTCTGACAGATGAAAACTGCACTGGGATCTACATCTCTGACCAATGTGGCCTCCGTTTGTTTAAAGAAGAAATTACAACAGTTTGGAGTAAAACCAGTTTCCAACTTTTGCGTAAGAGATATATCCAGTGAGCACAAAGAGGCTCAGTGTTGTCATAATGGATATCACAGCGCTTCAGTGTTTCAGTGCTAAACGGTGCGACAGATTTAACCAATAGAATCAACAGACCTGCATGTTTGGAAGTGCACATCAAGCAGGTGAGAACAAGCACCACATAACCTGAGGTGAACATTTAGTCACATCATGCCCTAATATCCATTATCCACTCCTCCTGTGCCATAAGTCATACAATCTTAACAAATACTCTTTTCTTATTTATTTCTATTTATAGTATAATTTAACTCAAGAGGCCAACATATTTCACAATATAAAGACGCATGCACAGCTGAATAGATCCACGTGCTAGTTAACATCCTACAGGTGAAACAGTGTTTAGTTGACAATAAACGGAAGTAAATCCTGTTGTTACAGCCACCATCACCAATACTTCATATAATATTACTATTGATAGTACTGCAATTGCTACTACCATCTTTGTGATTACTAAAACAGATGGTGGAATTTACTGTAACAAAGTATAAGTTATAGAATAGTGGACGACCCGCTCTACGTCCTGAGCCACAGCCATCCCCAACTACACCACAGTACTACAACCAAAATAATTCAGACAGTACTACATCCTGTGAAACATACCTCACTCAAAGACAGTAATGTGGATTGTAAATTAAATTAATAGTTTGCTGGTTGGTGTTATAAGAGGATATAATCAAATAAATAAATAAAAAATACTTTTACTTTTGTTGGCGCTATTTCATCAGCTGCTGCAGGCTGACAGAGGTACAGTACACATGCCAACAATTTTCCACATCCAGTGGAGGAGGGCTGGATGGAGGCATTAAACCAACAGTGGACTACACCACAGCAGACCACTGTTCGTTTCCTGTTTCCAACCGCGAGTCAGGATAGATTTTTAGCAAGACTGGGTCAAAATCTAGTATATGGCTGCTGGACTCTGTATGAAAAGTTTGAAGCTATATGCTTAGATGTGTTTGTTTAAACGTGGCATAACTTCTTTAAGAATTGCATTTTTTAAATGTAAAATTGGGCTAAAATAATGAACAAAATAATGACATATTGTTCATTGTTGGAGAAATTAGGATTATTGAATATTAGTAATAAATCATGTTCTTTAAGTAAAATTTCTTAACCAAAATATATTTTAAGATCCAACTGAAAATGAGCCCAAAACACTGTCCCATTTAGTCACTCAACAAACAAGTGTTCCAGCGTTTCCACCATATAATAAAAAGAGCATTTGTCTTCTCTGTTAGGAGTATGTGATAATATGATAAATAACATGATGAGCATTTAATGACAGTTGACAGTGCATTAATTACAACACTGTGCTCACTTTGAGAGACAGCAACACTTCATTTCTCAAAAAAAAAATCATTACATGAGTACAGAAAGCCTTCATAGTTAAATAGCTGTTTTATAAGCAAAATGTTGCTAAACCAATCTTCAAAATATAATATTCGTTTCTGTACCTGATATTGACATTATACCTTAAAACATTGGTGAGGAGTGTAGTTGTACTTATAAAGAGGGGACCAGTACATAAGAGCTAGCCTATTTAAATTGGAGAGTTTGAGTTTAATGAAAGCATGAAGACACATAAAAGAAGACTCATAAAAAATTAAGACCACATACTTTTTAAGCAGAAAGTTTGGGATGATATTCCACATGATATCTGGAACTTTCAGAACTTTTTTGATCCAGTTAATTTAGATGATATGGGTGAATGAGGAAAAATCCAAAATGTTAAGACCTCCTCCTGTTAGAGACATGGACATCACCTCCTTTTTTACCTTTTGTGGCTTATTTTTTCAAATAAAGTTAAAAGCCTGTCAAAACAAGAGGTTAAATATTCTGTGACCTCAAGGGCGGAAAAGACACAAGAGTCTCCTGTTTTTCTATAATGGGCTGCTCATGTAGCAACTGGCCCACAGGATTTCTCTTGTGCAATGGTCAGTCTGACTCTGCCCCAAGATGATGACGGACATCAACCATCCGGTCATCTCAGCAGTGAGGTTGCTGGCAGCTCAGATGACCAGCTTGCACCAGGCCAGCAGCTCCTCACATCTGTGAAAATATCTGAGCAATTTTCCAAGTTACTTCCTTGCCTGAAAAAATATGAAAACGTATTAAAGTGACATATTAATATTCCCACAGTGCAATTAACAACAGCTTATGTCCTGTCTCACAATCTCCTCTGTTGTTGCCATTTGGTGTGAAATGCATTGTTTGGCTGTCCCAAATTGGCCGACTTCAGCCAACCAATGGTGTAACTTCACCAGTCAGTCAGTCATTAACTTAGTGATCGTAGACATTCGGGATTGTAGGTCTTAATCCTGTGGTTATTATTGTATCCATGACCATGAGCATTGTGATCATTAGGGTGAACTACTATACTGTATATAGTACTGTATAGTACTGTGTGTAACAGTACTGTATGTTACATACAGTATGCTACATACAGTATAATGTTGTATACAGTACAGTACATACAGTACTATATACAGTACTACAGTATTACATACAGGCGTATACAGTACTGTATACAGTACTACATACAGTACTGCAAACAAACTGCTCAGTAAGGACCGGTCTCTTATTGTGAAAGTACAAACTAATCTCCATTCCGGAAGTGACGTAATCATTTCTCCAGATGCCTCCAAGCAGTCACCTCGTGAACATGAAGAAGACAGATTACACTATTAAGTGTAACATTAAAACACAGCTGTAATGCCCACCAGCCTGCACGCACCGTCCCGCGTCCTGTGTGACATGGTGAACGCGGATGAAGTCGCGCAGTTGTGTTACGAGCGTTTCAACGCGCTTCCCCGAAGAGGAAAGCCTGAGCCGGGCAGAGAGTGGACCCTGCTGGCAGCTGTGCTCAAAGTCACCCGGTGTGCTAACTCTGACACAGGTTAGACAGCGGAGAGATATACAACATATTTAATGTCCTCTCTAAGTCAACAGTGTTCCATAAGTGGAAAGAAAACCAGCTTTTTTCTAAACTTAATCCATTCATTAACGTCTTAATTTCGTCCACCAGACCTGCTAATTTACAACACTGCAGCGTTGACTTTTTATTGGAATGAGCAAACAATACTATATCACTGTTAATAACAAAAAGAAACACTTGATTTTAGTAAACGTCTCTAAACCAACAGCATCACTTCATGACAAACTTTGAATGTTATGAAAAAACAGGATATGATGAAAATGTGTAGAATGGGAGGACACATGTTAAAGATGTACTATGTGATTAAATGAAGTTTTCTCTTCCACAGTTGAAAAGGAAGTCGTCTCACTGGGAACTGGGACCAAATGTATTGGACGGACAGCTATGAGTCCCAATGGTGTGTGGTCTTGACGTCTTTATGTGAAGAATAATCAGTGTCTCTGTCCCACACACATATAGTTTCTTTGTATTTCAGTAGTGTGACTGTGGTGCAGACTTTAGGTTGATTAAAATCTGTGATTGTGTTTAAAAGTCCAGTTTGAGAATCATAATAATGTTTAAATGAATTTAGACAAGGAAGAGATTTTACTGGATTATCTGTTCCTTGTAGGTGATGTCCTCAATGACAGCCACGCAGAAGTCATTGCCAGGAGGGGATGTATCAGGTGTGTATCTGTGTACATATACTAAACACCAAAATCATTCCAGTGTCCTTGTAGATCCAGTGCTCCAGTGCTTACAATGCCTAAGTATGTTGTGTGTGTGTGTGTTTGTTTACAGGTACCTGATCCAGGAGCTGCACAGAGCTGTGAGCGGGGGTCACAGCTCTGTGTTTTGTCAGACAGATGCGCGAGGGAAATGGAAGCTTCGGCCAGGAGTTTCCTTCCTCTTCTTCACCAGTCATACTCCATGTGAGTCCAGTATGCTTCTGTTTAACCTGACTGGCTGTGTGGAGTCAAAAGGGAAATGACTCACAGTTTAAATAATCACCATAAACTGAATTTTTTCTTTCTAGCATGTTTTTGTTTTTGTTTTTTTCTTGTTTTATTCTTGTAAGAAAGCTTTTTGCAAAAAATCTCAGCCGTCACAAAGCCGCATCTGGACTCATGCCTTATGCACATAGAATGCTACTGTACCAGTGGTTTGTCCAGCAAGCCATAATCATTCTTCTGTCCTGTGTTTTTACCAGGTGGCGATGCCTCCATCATCCCCATGACTGACAGCCAAGCTCAGCCATGTGCTGCTGTCACATCTGTGAAGAGCCATAAAGGAAGTGACGGAGGAGGAGCCCTGAAAAGGAAAGCAGAAGAGTTTAATAAAGAGCAGAAGACTAAGCTGCTCCGTCTGGAGGAGCAGGAGACTGAAGAGACAAAGCTAGAGGACAGGCGAGACTCAAACACATCACAGTCTGTATCCATGGCTACAGTTTCACCCACACGCGAGGATCCATCACAGAGTCCTGTGGAAACACTCTCACAAGCTTCAGCCAGAGACCCTTCAGAAATGAATCATATTGACAACACTGGACTGAATCTGCAGGTCCCAGACATTCACAGAACAGGGGCCAAATGTGTCTCAGGTGGACCAGCTGACCCTCTGCACCCTGGGGTGGGGTACCACAGCACAGGGGTGCTCCGGGTGAAGCCTGGGCGAGGAGAGCCCACTCTGTCCCTCTCTTGCAGTGACAAGCTGGCTCGCTGGGGGGTGTTGGGCTTCCAGGGCGCACTACTGTCCCACTACCTGCAGGAGGCGCTGTACTTCAGCACCGTGGTTGTGGGGAAGTGCCCCTACAGCCATGAGGTCATGCAGAGAGCTTTGGTGACAAGGTGAGGAGGTGCAACCATCATTTAGCGTATCATTAATTTATTTATTTATTTTTCTCTTTTTAATTGAGTTTTTAGTGTAATCTGCATTTACAAGATAATTGCACTTGTACATTTTACAGTATGTGTATAAAATAACAATAAGTACAGCAATAAAATCAGTATGAAATGAGAATGTAACACAACAGAAGGGAGAAAAAAAACAAATGGAAAGACAGCAACAACAAAAAAACATGGAAAGAATTATGTATTTATTATTTACACGTCGACCAGATCACACAAACACATCAGTCCACACTCTAAGCCTTTTACTCTGCCAAAATACGTTGTGTCCTCACCTCTATTCACCAAGAATAGAAATAAGAAATGTATCTAAAAATAAATAATCAACTTGAGATTGCAGGGAAATCTAGTCACTTAAAATAAGACAAAAAGGGTCCACATTGCCCAGAATTGATGTTTAATTTCTTCCAACTTGATGCAGTTTAAAATATCTTTAATCCAAAGAGTGTGTGACAGGGGTGCAGGAGATTTCCATCTGAGTGAGGTTAGTCGTCTCACTAACAGAGTTGAAAAAGGCGATCACATCCTTATTCGTTTGAGTTGTTGGCAAAGCAGCTGGAGAAAACCCCAAATGATGTGATTATGGATTCTGATTCATTAGTGTATCGCTTATTTCTGAGGGTGTGTTGAAATGTCTTCCCAAAAGCTGATCTTGGACTGTAGACAGATGTTTCTTACTATTTTTATTAGCAGTTTTTAAGGAAAAATCAGATTTTACACAATTGAACTATGAGAAACTTGAGAAAGTGTTCAGAAACTTGGAGGAAGAGCTGTATCATGTTAGTTCAGTGTTACCTTCCAACAATATAACAACCAGTGGTCACAGATCACCAACCTCCACTATTTACACATCCAGCAGACATAAAGGAACATTAAAATTCATTAGGAGTCAAAGCTGTGAAGCTGGTGGAACCGTATAGCAGTTTGGAAGAGATACTGGGCGATAGTAAAGATGTGCTGTGTGTTTTTGAACAGTGTTTGAGTACTTTGGAGATATTTCTAGAATCAGAGCAGACTTTCTTGAATTCAGTCTTCCCGTACTCTCCAGGTGCTCCCATCTTTCAGACCTCCCTGCTGGTTTCTCAGTGTGTCCGCCAGTCCTGCTCCAGTCCAGCTTGGAGTTCCAGTTCAGCCAAGCCCAGACTGACCTCCGACACCAGGCCGGACAGGGACGTGTCTCCCCCTGTGGGGCAGGTAAGATGGTCACTGGTCACACACAGATACACGTGTTGGCCTGAATGAGCAGAGAGGAACACTAATGCTGTCTTCATGTCATGTGAACACCTGTAAGCCTAGAGCAATATGAGCGTTTCAGTTAGATACTAATAAAATCCAGAGAAGGAACAACACTGCCACATGATGTAGGTTGATGAGGCAACACATGTAACATACACAGGTGACAGAGGAATCCCATGTCCATGAATTATAGGTTTGAGCAAGATTTCAAGCTCCTAACAACCAGGACTGACAGAGCAACTACAACAAGTTCAACCCAACAAGAAACCCAAGTCCACACTGAAAGTATCACTAACCCAAATGTTAATACACTCATTCTCTCAACAAATGACAAAACAAGCAGAGTACAGCAGATTTAACAAGCTGTTTAACATTACATGTCGTTCCAAAAGCTCTAACAGTAAAACTTGTGTGTAACAAGTATATGGATCGCTGCTATTTTACAATAAATTATTAAAAACCCTCCTGAACGTCATAAAATCCAAATGTCAGTGCTGCTGCGTCAGCATCTGCACTCAGCAGTTTGTTTTCTGTCCAGTTCTGGTAGAAATTAATGTGTTACACGTCTCTTTTTTTCTTTCTCCCTCGTAATAAACTCTGTGGAAGTTTTTTATGGTGAAAAAAAAATCCAAATGTCATGTCTCACTGTAAAGGAGTGGTTCACAATTTCTCAAATGTGCCTTAGAGCTACAGTACAGCCAGGGTTGCTTTCCTTTGGGCTCCTGACTGTTGTTTTTAGACAGACTGGAACAATTGTGAACATGTCCTTTAAAAGTCCTGCACTGTTCAATGCTTCATAGAAGTTGGGAAGTCTCCTCCTTTCAACACTAGTAAACTTTTTTTGCCAGCAGACAATCATGTCCTAATGTACCAAGTAAAGCACATGACTTCCTGGGACAGCTAAATGGAACAAAGCCATTGTTAATGTTATTAGTAACACCTGTGTTTTTCCAGTTCTATTTGATGTGAGTACCTGTCTTCTAAGGACATGTATTTTAGGAGCTCACTGAGTGTTTTGTTTAGTCTCTCTACTAAATACAGCATAAATGTGTTTCAGCCATCAGCTGGTGTAATGTGGCCGAGCAGCCACTAGATGTCACTGCCAACGGCTACAAACACGGAGTCACCAAGAAGGCCCTGGGCACAGATAAAGCCAGGTAGACACACAACACAAAGTAATCATAAATGACTATGATACAGCATTTTATTATCATTTATCGTTTAGCCATTCAGACCAAATTTTCAGGGATTCTTGTGTCATATTTCTGTGTTTTCAGGTCTCTGCTATGCAAACTGGAGCTTTTTCATTCATTCCGGTCTCTGGTATCAGCCACTGACCCCTCAGCAATCCCTGACTCACTCAGGTAACAAACAATAGGCTCTTTCTTTCATAATCATCTTATAATTTTGAACAGCCCCCCTAAAAACCAGTGAAGATCTGGCTTTTATCAGTTTGTCCTCTCGGGTAAACTCCCATCTGGTGCTGAAGCATGTCGACGTGTGGTTATAAGACCAGTGAACGCACGGAGGTGCTTTATCAATCTGTCAGTGCTACTGTTACTGTGTGACCTGCTTATGCTTTTGTTTTCAACTCATGATTTATGTCTATTGTTTGGAGTTTGAATTCATATTGTCCCAGGTGTTTCTTTACACAGGGTTTAGAGTGCTGCATAGCTTGCTGTGGTTACACAACAACAAAATGTGTGTGTGTGTGTGTGCGTGCGTGTGTGCCTGTGTGCGTCTGTGTGTGTGTGTTGATGGCTGTGAATCCTCTCCAAAGAGAGAACAGTGGTCCCTCTATTCATCAGCTCTCCAGCAGATAACCTGATCCAAGCTCAGTCCCGCTTCACACACATGGAACAACACACACTCTCATACATAGCTCCAGCATACAATAACATGTTTCTAGTCCTGCAGTGGTATGTCTGGTGAGGAGATATGGTATCAGGGTGTCAGGGAGTGTCCATTTGTCTGGATTTATAGTTTTGTATTTTGTTTTATAAAGCGGTCTACAACATTAGACCCAAATTAATACTTTCAGTAAGGGAGTCAGTGGATGTGTTTACCTGCACGGTGTTTTTGTTCCTCACACAGCTACTCAGGCACCCTGGTTGGGGTTTGGGATAAAATGATTACAATACATTATAATTCTCTTACAGGAGACTTTAAGCTAGATATACTTCTTATTAATAATAATGATTGTACAGCAAATTTCATACATAGGATTTGACTTAAAGTGCTTTACATAAAATCGTATGAACAAAAAACTAATTCAAAGGTTGCAAACAAACAATGTCAATTACCACAAAGCAAAGTAGAAATTAAAATATGTGTTTTGAATTCAATAAAGAAATTACTTAAAAGCAACATTGAAAATTATTCTTAAGATATTTCTGGAGGAAATTCACAGAAGTTGCATGTCCAGAGAAGTGGTGGCCTAAAGGTTAGAGAAGCGAGTTTATGACCGGAATCTGGGTCCCTCATTACCACCACTGAGGTGCCCTTGAGCAAGGCCCTTTACCCCACCTGCTACAGTGGAACTGCTCAGTGGCCGACAGATCAGACTGTGGTTGTACTGGAAAGCTTCCAGGTGTGAATGTGTGTAACTGTGTGAATGTGATCATGGCATTCCTGCAAAAATAAAAAAAAGTCAAATAATTTGATTGCCAGTTTTAGTTTGTAATATGAAGCTGATGACTGTGACTCAGAAGCAACATGCTGCTTTCATTGCTGCTTTTTTGAAGATGTTTGTGTAATTTTTTTCTTGTCAGCCTCACCTTATAATATATAATAAATCAATTTAATCAGTGAAAATATGATATAAAATATATATACATATAAATAAATCGACAGAAACAGCAATTCAGCATTAATGACATATATATATACCAATATGTAGCATGTGTTATTTAATGAAAACACTAACATCCAGACATTACAATAGCACAAATATAAGTGTTTTCCCCTAACCAATCAGTAACGAGCAATGTAACCATGCATCTTTTCAGTCCATGTAGATATGGTTACGAGGTTGCAGTTGCTAGGATACGTTAACGCTTGTCATTTTGATCAAAGAATCCCCACAGCCGTGTCGGGCTTGTTGCAACTTTTGTGACCATATTTCTGACTCTGGCAAGGAAAGAGGACACCCCGATTCTTAATCTGACCTAGAAAGCTCTGATAGGTTGGTTGCTTTTCCAACTAGGGACAAAGTCTTCAATGAGCACAACAGCTGGCCTGTTTGTATCAATAATAAAAGAATAAAAGATGTTGGCAGGAGGATCTCCCAGCACAAATACACGTGAACAATACCTCACTTTATAACTTCATCATTTGAAAGTGTTTAATGCTTTGAGCTCATTTAACTTGTTTATTGATAGCAGCAGATGGATGATAAATGAGTATTATATTGTATGTGTATGTGCAGGACTGAGCTGCAGACCTACTGGGGCTACAAGCAGGCATCCCAGTCCTACCAGCAAGCCTGGCAGCAGCTACGCATCCAGGCCTTCCCCCTGTGGCCACGCAGCGACAGAGACCTCCTGCTCTTTCACTGACCCGCCACCACCACTCAGCACTGCAGCTCAAGTGTCTTCGTCAAGGTCTATGAAAAACCGGCTTTGTTTTAGCAGGAACCGTAGGTCACGAGTCAAAATAGCTTCTGGTCTGCAAGTGTGGTTTTTGGTCAGGGTGGAACTCACGTCTCAAACTCTCAGCAACAGGCATGTTGGTGAATGAGAAATAAACAGAATCATGTTTTTCATGTTACAATTTTTAATAAAAGGAAATCAACTGTTAGTGTATAGTGTTTATTTGTAAGGTCTTTTAGATCAGGTGGTGAGTTTTTTTTGCACTAAGTATAACTTATCATGACTGCAGCTGCTTGGAAACACAGCTGGATGCATCAGGCTGGAAGTGGAAAGTAGGCCCTGGGTTAGAGTGTGTTTGCAGTGGTTTCCTCTCACTGTCTAAACATGACTATCAGGGCGATGTAGCACTGATAAATCCAGTAAAGATCAGGTAAATATCTGCATTCATCCTGTGATACCTGACGAAGATTTTCCCAGTCCATGTTAGAATAGACTCCAGTCCTGCAGGACACTGATTCTCTCATTAAGCATGCTTATAGCATAGCATATTAACCTGCATACTTCTGTGCAACAGTCAGGTCCTTCATTTAACAGCAGAAATCACATCAGTGGAGGGACTGAGGAGCTGTTGTGTTATTGCTTCAGCTCAGCAGATTCCACCGACGAGTAACAGCTTGACTCAGCTCTGCTAATACTGAACAGCAAGCTGCAGGTTATGACCAGGATGTCTCACATTGCATAATTTATAGTAATTTTCATTCCTCTGCAGTAGAAATTCTGTTACTCTTGAGGAAAAGTCAGTAGATCATTACAATCATTGGGATTCATTCTGCAGGGAGTGTGAAACCAACGCTGCCATCCCTGGCACCATCACACCAGCTGTAGTCAGAAACAGTAGTGTTAAATCCTCTGTGGAAGTATTTGGAAGACTGAGAGAAACCTTGATGGTGTTATATTACTTTTTTGGCTTAGAGACCCCAATTTAACTGATGGTTACAAACTGGAGGCACACAGTTTGAAAGATGTGGGCGGCAGAGAGGGTCTGATAAAGTGACACTAGAGAGATGCAGTATTGGAAATGTAGGATCCATGCTTGTAAAGCTTGACCCATACTAAGGACAAAAAGTTTTCGGCTTCTGTCGCACAGATTTTCACCTTTTTAAAAACCTCTGTATAGAAGCACAATATTAAATTGCTGCAGTGGATAATTTGGTCAAAACAATATAGCATATGTATTTCTGGCAGAAAACCTAAACCTTAATTGACCTCAGTACTTCTACACATTAGGAATATGAGCTGTTGCTTTTCAGCCAAATAGAGTATATGGATGAAATATTTATGAACAAAGAACTCAATTTAGATAAAGCAATCAGTCAGAGGATAACATATTGGGGCAAGGTCCACATTTTTGTTTTGTTTTATACAGGAAGTATTTAAGCAAAATAATTAACAGAAATAGTTACCGGTAAAGGTTCCCAATTTGTCAAGTCTGCCTTGATATAATCAGATCCCCAAATGAAGCTAATATGAAGCTTCAGCCGTCAGCTGAGTCAAATCAAGTAGATATCTTTCAAAGTTACAATCTTTTTAGTGCCAAACTCCCTCTTTTTTTCCCTAACCTTCCACCACAGCTCAACAGGTAAACACTGTCTGAGGAAACACAACGAGGGAATTTGATGCTAAAAAGACTGTGAATGTGGCAGATATCCACTTGATATGACTAACTCAGACTGCTGAAGCCTCAAATGCATGTTTGCACAAAATTACTGTGAGTGTGGATTTTGTTCCCCATCACTTACACTGAAAGCATAGGAGAAATAAGTACAGCAAGGAAAATTGTTTTTCATGGACACCTGATTGCTGTTTTAAGATACACTTGAACATTTGTGAACCTGTTTTTTAAAGGGCAAATAAATGTATTGAATGCATGTCCTGAATGCTTGAATGCTTCCTCGCAAATAATTTTAAAATCCTGAATTTTTTTACAGGGTACAAACAAAATGGGAACCCACTCATAAAAACATTGCTTCATAGTGCCACCAGTGGTAAAAAAAAAAAAAACCTCAACAGGTTACCTTAAATTTTGAATAAATATAGTGTAGGTGTATTAACATTAATGAAACATAAACAACTTTTATCCATTTTACATTCAGTTTTATTGGTCAAGTCTTCCAGCTACTTTATCTTGTTCATATATCTAAAATTTCCTTTATGTCTTCAAGATATATTCATGATCGTACAACACTGATGAAATAAAACAATCCTTAATATCATGGCATTCCATCTATATATTACACATCTACATACCATGTTTTAAAAGCTTGAATTAGCTTGTGGTGCACAAATATGAATACTTCGATGGCTCAAAGTCAAAGGTGGAAACACACCACACGTATTTTACTATGATTCAGCACCAAAAACTCAGTGTCAGAGGAGCAAGTGGTTCTGATTTTACAACTCTGAGAACTGTGCGGCCAAAGACCTGAGCAACACTTTACTTGAAGTATTGACTTCATTGTGAGAGAACAGGGCATTATGCGTGTATTTAATCATAATAAAAGTCTGAAAACACTCCGCACACTACAAATTAACTTTCCACTGAGATCATTGTGTGTTTTAATCATTAATATTTGAAGAAGATACAATGGGCTGGGACAGGGTCAAATACTGTGTATCTCTACTAATCTCATGACACACTCATTCCTGGAACATATGGGGAAATTACACAAGTCATATGAAGATGAGTAATATTTCTCATGAGTTAGTAATGTGTTAATGGCTCACAGTGTATCCTAAAAGCTCTGAGTGATCACCAGGGATTAATGTTTCCCTCTGCTCATTGTGGCTTTTAATGAACTTTATGAAGATCAGCTTTACAGACTGGATTATTGTGGAGCAAGAGGGGAGACCTCCATGTTTGTTTGCTCAGTAGGGGTGTAAACAGGTGTTTTTTTGGTGAGTGGTCTTGAAGGGGAAAAGTCCTGTTCAGATCCTCTTCAGCCACTACATATCGAGTAACATTAGCATTAATTTGTGTTTCGGTCCACCTAATGAATTTAAATCCCAAATTCACTCTCCTTTAAATTCTACCAGCAACTACTGGGGGGAATATCTGGCTCTTTAACTGCTAAATGCTCCACAATCTTCACCAGCTAGTTGCTAACTTTGTCTGTCTGGCTCTTGGTGCTAGGCAAATAATGTACAGTGAGTTTATCAGAGCATTTGCATAGCTGCATGTTGTAGCTAGAAATGAGGTTGGTAAGAGTGGTGGTTGCAGATTAGCAAACTAAAACAATGAGCTGAAACAGACTTCTAGCCAGTTCTTTTCATGAGATGCACTGCTAATACAGACATTTTCATTGTGCAGCTTTAAATTTTGGATTATCATGCACCTCTCTGAGGGCTCTTTCATCATAATCTAATCTTATCATTGGAGACCATTAAACAATATTCTCCCATTACTTAGGAAAACTGGAAAAACAAGGACAATGACATCACATCAGCACAAATACAACTGGCTTTGATTTGTATTAATTAGAGGTCAGTGTATAACATGAACTATGGCTCCATTCCATATGCGTGTATCTAAAATTCATGCAGCTATTATTCACTATCAATAGTTAGGCTATTAGTTTCACCTGTTTTTGACAAGTCAACATCTGCATTGAAAAAGGACAATAAAGCAGATATGTTCATGCTTTTTGTCTGGAGGTTAGGAGAAAAGGCATTCTGGGGAATATAGGAAACCACAAGCTGACGTAGAGGTAGACGACAGGTGGACGGAGAATGGGTAAAGTGCAACACTTACTCACTGTCTCTTTTTTTTCTTTTAAGCGGTTGTAAATTTCAGATCGTTGCCAGTTGTTGATGAGAATGTAAAAATATCACATTTCGACACAATGAGCTTCAAGTAAAGTGTTGGGATTTCTTTAGCAGTCCACAGCTGCTGTTGGCATCATGAGTTTGAATCCTGGGAGGTGCTGACATCGATTAAGCAAACATAATGTGCAAATACACACTATAACAGCCAGGCTGGGAAGCAGTCAGTAACATCCCAGGGACTGGTGCTGATCCCCAGCCCTGAGCCGGACACACACTACACCAGCAGCCTCTTCGCCAGCACACAGTGTTTTATTCAGCGACTCATTAGCACAAGCTGCCTTCTTTTAGATGCTTTCTGTCATTCTCGTAGCCTATCGCACTGCTGAGTGTACCTGTGGAATTAATGTTGCATAATGAAGTTTCTATACATGATATGATGAGCAACACAAATACATCCATAACATAGATAATGATCCTGGTCACATGATTATAGGATTTCTCTGAGCACAAATATCTGACAACAAAGCTCGACTAGAGAGAAAAAAAAAGAACAAAAAAGTAGCATGATTGGGTAATGTGTGATGATTGGCATGTGTGTGTTTTTTATCTAATACTGATGTTGGAAAACGAACGTTATCTGATGTGCAGTGATTGTTATTGTCGTTTTACGGCAGTGTTAAAGATATTTCTCTCCACAACTGGCCTTTAAACAGTAATCATGACAAAAAAGAGCGACCATTAAAGTCAAGCTTTTTTTTTGACAATAATGATCACCTGAGTCTGTCAATTCTTTTTTTATTTGTTTGTTTATTGTAAGATTTTGGTGTAATTAATTATTCACAATAAATGTGAGTTTTTCAGTATAAAAATTTGATTTTAAATGACATAGGTGCGCGTAGGTGCGTTACTTGTATAGCACATGTAAAGACCAATGTCTGAAACATTGTGCACCAGTATACTGTATGTTGGGCCCTACTATGTGTTTGTGTTTGTGTGTGTGTGTGTGTGTGTGTGTGTGTGTGTGTGTGTGTGTGTGTGTGTGTGTGTGTGTGTGTGTGTGTGTGTATGTGAATAGTGAAGCATTAACCCCGTGTTGTATAAAAGGCCTTGTAACCAAAGGTGTTTTCTCCGCTGTAGGCAACATACAGAAAGCCGTCCTCGTCCTTCTCCTTGTCGTACAGCTGGCCCATAGTCAGACTGCAACACACAGCAGAAACCAGAGTCTTATTAGATCACACGGAGTCACGTAGAATCGATTGCATTTACATCTCCAGTCTCCAAGACTGAAGCATCCAACAGTGGATGTATTGTGCTGAGCAACGGCACTTTTAAATCGGTTTTCTATGCTAAGAAGTGCACTGGTTCCCAGAGGACAAAGCATCTACAGGAGCAGAAAGACTGCAGAGACTGAAACAAACACAAATAGAAAACATTCAAATGAATATAAAACAGTTCTTCCTAGAAAAACGCTGCACTATCATCTGGGATTTCTCATTATAAACTAACTTGATTTGAACCGCAGAAGTGCAAATAACTATAAAATGATTGGTATTTATTTGTTTATGTGGTAGCAGAACAATACCTTTGAAAAAAAATCGCCCTGAGGATTTATTATAAGAGTCTGATTGATCCTGTTGCCTTGTTGTAAGATGTAAATAATTCATAAGTTTACCGCTGACGTACAAGGGTGTAAAATACACTTAGCAGCTCTCTTGAATGTAGAGAGTCATGTACTGACTCTGCTGCTGTGTAACAGTTGCTGGTAGTTAATCAACTCAAAGGAAAGAATCCTACATACAAACAGTTGTGGGTGGAAAAACAGAACATTTGTGTTGGTGTTTCTAAAAAACACTAAAAAGAATTATTGGTATCAAGTATCTAACCTGTTACAGACTCTGCTTCAATTATAATTAAAGGGTGGATTTTAATTGCCAAATCAGACTGTAAAAAACGTAGAATTGAAGAGACAGGGTTCAATATACACGAAAATCCGCCAATGAAAGTCACAAAAACCTTGGCTTTTTTCTCTCTAAAATGCTTATGGACCAATGTCAGAGCAAAATTACAGAAAAAAGCCTTAAGTTCTGATGCCCTGTGTGCACATCTGTATAACCTACAAACTTATCTCTACCAGAGAGTAGTTGTGTGGCTTCCTCAGCATTTCAAGGTGGGAATATCACAATAACAGTTAGGCAGTGATGTTCATGAAGTTTGGAGAAGGTGCCTGTTTCAGTATTCAGTATATGCACACAAAGGTGTGTGTACACATACACAAGCACACTGTTAAAATATTAGTTCCTGAGGGTATTTGTTCTGGGAAACTGGAGAATTCCCAGGACATCCCCAGATGCCAATTTACGGCATTCAACCATTGTCGCTGTAGGCATAAAAGAAGATGCATGGCAATGATGCAACCAAGACTAGATGGATGATTTATACCACCCACAGAAGTATCAGTACTGGGAGTTGGGTGCTGTTTCCCTCTTCTCGTACAGAAACAGGAAACAAATGATTGAGTACCTCCATTGTGCGTGCTTCAATGGAAGTGAACGGGAAACAGGACTTATATTCAAAGGACTAAAGTGTAATGTCACCACAGCTTTACTGGGACACTTAATTAGAGCAGCGCCATCATGAAGGTTATTTATAACACCTGTGCTTTTCCTATTATGACAAGTCAAAATGGCTGCTGTGAAAAAGGCCTGTTCCCACGTCTTCTTTTATAATAACCCATTTCAAGACTTGAGGGTTTCAAGTTTTAAGGTCAAATGTACACAATATGCTTTATATTGGACCAGAGGGTTTGGACAGTGTTGTGCATGAACGCGTTCATTGAACGAAAGTTCATGAACTCGTTCATAATTTTGGTGAACTTGAACGAACGAACGGTATTTCTGCCTGATGAACGATACTATGAACGCGTTCATTCTGGTGTCCGTGAACGTCACGTTCACTCTTTTTAAATTTCGTTCAATAAGTGTTGCCCAACCGTTGCGTGTACTTCTTTGTCTGTGCCAGATTATGCCTAAAAAGTCCGAGAGCGCCACAGTTGAGTAGAGCTATCTGGCAACCATAGGCAAAGGCAGCCAGTGTCGCACTGCTCCATGCGTCATCAAAACAAAACAAAACAAAAAACAGCATGGAAGCAGCATGGAAGCGACAACAGCATGTGGACATAAGGAGGTCTCATATAATTATCTCAGCGATTTTTATGAGAAAATCGACAAGGAAGGGAACAATCTAACGTTTATGTGCAAACTCTGCCCACCGGCTTTTTCAGTGTTAAACTAATGAAATAATTGCTGGCTGTGGCAACAGTTTTAAAAGAGTATAGTTCGCAACGTATTGAAAAAAAGAACTGAACTAGTTCATTTTTTGGAGCTGTGAACTTAGTTCATAATTTGGAATTATGAACTATGAACTGAACTAGTTCATTTTAAAATGTGTGAACTATGAACTGAACTAGTTCATGTAGAAAGTGAACTTTCCCAACACTGGGTTTGGAGTCCATCTGCCTTCATGTTTAAGAGTACACTCAGTAGATCAATTGTGACATTAGAAGAGACAGTTCTACAGTTGAGTTCTTTCTTGCTGTCTTGTCATGTGTGAGACAGTGAAACGGTCTCCTGTTATTGTCAAACTGAGATAAAACAGTACCATCAGGAAGTGGAGGCTGTAGTATTTCCTTTCAGCTCCTATCATCCAGACAGCACTGTTGACTTCTCTGTGTGGAGTATCCCTGCCCTGATGATCACAGGTGTATCCTACTCTCACACACCGACCAAACTGATAGGATGCTTTCCTCTGAGTAACCTCAGTGGTTACACAAAGACTTTTTTGATTTGAAGTAATATGGACTAAAAGTACAAAAATCTACTTACATTCATTTCTGTATCTGAACTGAATGGCCTAACTCGTGTTTAACTTATAATTGTATATATGCATGTAAAATGTAATGCTTTTAAAAAATTAGAAATAATAATTAGAGAGCTTGAGGCAACTGCTGAAAGAGGAAATAACACAATCTTTCTTTTACAAATGAAAAGCTGAATTAATGAGTAATAAAACATACCGTACTACTATTGGCTTGTGTGGTATGACAGTTGCTTATGGCAACAAATGTTAATTAATGTTACTAAATCGTTGAATCTTCTTTACTTTAGCTTCTACTGCTCTGCTCACAAAAAGAAGCCACATATTATCACAAGAGCATAGCTAGCTTACTAACCAGCTCACTAGCTGTCAGTTAGAAGCAAATTAGCTAGGTTGCTAACTGGACACAAGTTCACACAGTTAATTAAAGAGACATATTTGTACCACTGACCCCTGTCTCAGAAATGTCTGCAAAGAAAGCTTATTTTGCGGAGTAGTTTACACTCCAAATGAAAGGATTAAGTTAAAGTTGTACAACAGTAACAAGCGATGATGGCTTTCCCTGTTTTGGAGTCTCCAGCTGTCCATTACTTTAAAGGTCGGCACTCAAGATGGTTTGCTATAGTGCAATGATGCTAATTTGTGTGGGAAAGTTCACCAAAGTTGAGCTCAGCTTAAGAGATTTGTGATTTACTTTTCCCATGAATAGATTTCTCAATAAAATGATGTTACATTTTGAGACAGGTACATTTTGTGAACCTCTGTTGTAAGGTCAGTTGGACTTTTGACCATACCCACAGGTTGTGGAAAAAGCAAGTTGTCACCACTAAGTGGCAGGAGGCCAAACAATAGAGTGGATGCATTGAACTTCCAGTAAGCCAGTTTCCACAAGAGAAGCATTATCAATACAATTCAAAGCTCCAGGAAGCAGGTCAGATTCCTCAGATATGGCGTTTGTCTATACATCAGCATGTCAATAGCTATGACTACAAACAGAAAAATGGCAGGTTATCATTGTAAATTGAGAGCGCAGGTGTGGCTTCATCTTCTTTTACAGAGAGATCGCACTTTTCTTAAGTTACACAGATGGACAGATAAACATGCTGTGCACACATGAATGGGAAAGTTAGCCTTTATGTTTACCGCACATTGCTTAAAGTAGGCAGTGACCTCACAGTATGTGATTTATGAAAGATCATTTATAAATGTAAAATGTGGTTGTGTGATTACAAACTGCACAATAGCAGTGCCACAAGCCCTTGAGATGGTTTCCTTATAGTGGAACTAAAATGTGAGATCTCTTCACTTTTTATGTGTTTCTTAAAAACTATTTATTGGATTTATTTATGGGAAGTTTCAGGCCTGTGGGTGGCATTTATGATTGACTGCCATCTTAGTGTTGGCACTGCTAGTCACAACTGACTAGAGCATCTCATATCGAGCCAAAGTCATGACGTCATGTCCAGGCCTCTGTTCCATGAGCTTCTGCAACTCAGACCAATCGTTCATTCTGCATTTCTTCCATCAGTCTTTCTGAAAAAATCAGGCGTGTTCCTGGGGTTTACTTTCCATATTTTAGGATAAACTGGCTTCCACTACACCTCCTGCTTTTAACTTTATCAACCATCACCCTGATGTAGGTATGTAGATGTAGATTTCCCTGTCTTACTGTTCCTTACTTCCACTATTATAACTACGGATATGAAGTGTTGCTCTCACCTGGACTGGGGGACGGTTTTGTCGACGAAGAGGAAGATGGCTTTCTCTGAAGGCAGTTGGATACGTTTCCTGATGATCCACATAAACTGGGCCACTGTGATGTCAGAGGGCACCAGGTACTTCCTCTTATCAATGTCCACTATCTGAGAGCCGGACACCTTCTCCACTATCACCTGAAGCACATACATTAACAGACAAATGGTCTTTTTACGCTGTATTTATTACACTTCAAAAGAAATAAAGAGACAAAATATTACAGACTGTTTTTTTTCTTTTAGTCAACTAAAACTTAAAAAAACAGTTTTGACTATATATGATTATAAATGGAGTAAGTCTAAATAAATAAAAAACAGCAGACAAGAATTAACTCTGTTTAATGGGAAGATTGCTCCTCCCAACAGTCTTCCCATTAAACAGGTGCAGAATGGAAGAACTAGTTAAAAAGATCGAGTTCAATAGCCATTATCATCCACACAAAAGGCTTTGGGGGAGGCACTTCCTAAGACCTTCCAAATATCCACAATGTCACTCTGTATGCACTCTGACCTGAGGTGTCAGTCTTCAACTCTGTTATAAATCCTTCCTGCCAGGTTACCTTAGAGGCTTTCAAAGGTTAAGACCACTGGGGGCTTTTGTCAGCCAGCGTGAGATGAAGAGACCCTACAGTGTAACAGTGTACCTGCAGTGTAACATCAGTCACATATCAATGGTTGTAACAAACAGTCCTTTGGGAGTCGGGTCATTCACGCACAGTATATAAGGCTCAAGACTGATTTTATCGTTTTTGAAGGACATTTATTTGTACTTTATACTGAAAATGCTGACATTTGATACATTACCCACAGTTTTATAACCACTGTGTTATTTTTATTCCCCAAAATCAAATTGTTTGATCTTTTCCCCTAGAGCTGTATTTATGATAGAATGGAAACACCTGGGTAACAGCATTTGGGCAGGTTTTAGACACACAATTTTCAATCAAACACCCTGCATCAACAAAACAAATAAATATCCCACATGTGCAACGCTACACACATCAGATAACACTCTACATTTCAAAAAATGGGAACTGGAACTGAATATAATAGTGGGCGACATATGTCATAGATGTTGCAAGGGGGCTGGGAGCAAGCCACAGAAAGAGTTTGATAGAAAGGTTAAAATGAGGTTCTTTAGGACCCTGTTAAGAGCCTGTGCTTTTAAAAATAATCCTACCAACAAATGGTGGAAAAACTGTGGAAAGGTTGGTGACTGTGATATATATTTTGGGACTGTCCAAAAATACAGACATTTGGTCACTTTACGGTGTGTATCTTTTATCTTGTAACATGGCTGGTTTTCAGATGATTAACAAAGCAGATAGAGAGAACTTTGTAAATCATGTAGGCACTTAGATTTACGGAAAGTTATGGAAAACTGGGATTTTACACCGGAGCCACAGCTGGAACAATGGTTTCCTGAGCTGTATCTGAATCCTAATCCGTTAGTTAAGACCGTCATTAATCACTCACTCATCCGCTTCTTTCCCTACCACCACTGCCAGTCACTGACTCATTATCTGTGGATTTCTGTCACTCTCTGTGCACCCTTCACCCCCATCACAACGCCAACAGCAACACCTCCCCCACACTCACCGGTACTCTGTCAGGATATTTGTTGCGTATTTTGGCTGACTCCACACATCGGTGCTCTGTGGGAGAAACAGGAAACAAACAGGAAGTCAGAGATTAAAAGGATGACTGAGGCCTCTTAGAAGCCCCCACTTGTGCTTTACTCACAAATACAGCCGAGCCTAGTCCGATATATTGCTCCAACTGCAAGATCAGGCACAGCAATAAAAGACTGGCTACACATTAAGTGACACAGAGTGTGATGATCTTCTTTTATTTTAGTAGTGAGATAAGGGCTACTAATAATAACTATTTAGTTTAAGTCATGGAGCACATCCACAGTCTTTAACAAGCACTTATCATTATCCAGGAGTAGCTGATAGAGCATCTATTTCCAGTCCACTTAATGGGTGGAGCAGGCACTGAATAGAGGCCACTGAGGGAAGGGTGAGGTGATGGGTGATAAGATGTATTGAATCAATTTAGGTTCAACACACCGCACACTGTCATTAGCCCAGATAGGAGGCCTACTTTTAGACACATCCCTACCAAACCGGCTGCAGCGTTTCTTTAAAAAGCTGACTAAATGTTATCTGCAGAGAATATGAGTAGGCTACAGAAGCTGAGAGGCTGTGAAGAAATACAAGTTTGGATTAAAGGTTGTTACTACTGTACTGAACTTTCAACAGATGCATGATAGAAATAAATAAATAACACTGTCAAGTAGACAGGAGTACCACATCTATCACTTGAACAATCTTCTCCAGCTCTCTGAGAATGAAGATACATTTATACAAAACTCCATTCAGTATTCTGGTAAATATATATTCTCTGCCAAATCATGAAATGTTCATGTTAGTGGAAGATGTTACAAGCTCTGGAAAAATAATAAGGAAACCCTTGTTAATTCGGCATCCATGCAGTACACACTCAATACAAATTTCAATGAATCAAATGTCCTTTTTTCTTTTTACTTGTTTCGCTTGTAAACATAACTATCATTTGTCAGCAAAACACACCCTGCAGAGCGGTGCTCTCAAAAGTTGAAGTACTGTATATAGACCGTGCTTCTTAGTGAATTTTTTTTTTTTTTTTTTGCCGAATTAACCACTAAACTTGACACATTTATGAAACGTCTAAAGCATTTTTCTACCATGTACAATATGCTTAATATAAGCAAGGCAACATTAAATTGCCAGATTCTTGAATGAAGTTTGGTGAGGGGATGCGAAACACAGGCACATTTCAGGAAGAAACTGCTGACTAATATGATGTATCAGCAGTGTTAAAGGTGGACCCCATTTTGACAGCTGCGGGAATAACATGTTAGCATTTGTTGTTAGCCATGCAGCAGTAACCTTCGTGTATTCATCAGGGGGGAGATGTGGCAAGCAGGCTTTACTGAACCTATGCAGAATGAAATGGAGACAGCAAAAACAGAGAGGAGGGTGCATGACATGACAAGAACATCTCTTGTTTCATAACAATCCGAGCCCCTTTTACCGAGGGAATGGTCCTCTTTAAACATCCATTTCATCTTTGCTGGATCCCCGCACTGTGGCGTGATAGTAGAGTCGAAAGGTGGTCTTCTAGATCTGCGGGTGATGTCGTCGTAATGTCCAACAATCCACACAAAAGCGCTGAAAACAAAACGTCAACAATATCTTTCTGTCCGGAGCCGTCTGTCTAGCTGCGAGGTGACGTCACTGTCTGACAGTAGGGGGGGGGGGGGGGGGGGGGAGGTTGGGGGTGAGGCTGTGCTACCTTCAAGTTCTCTCGGAAATAATCAGTCCATCCATGAGTTGAGCCCATAAAAAACTGTCTGGGAGAATCGGGGTCGGGACCCCCACAAGGGGTCGCTGGATTAATCAGTAACTATTTTGATCATAATTGAATAAACATTTTAGTCATTTTATATCAAGAATAAATAAATTACTTAATTATAAAGCTTCTCTAATGTGATGATTTATTGCTTTTCTTTGCCCACATGATAAACTGAATATCTTTGAGTTTTGGACTGTTTAACAAAACTAAACATTTGAAGATGTAACTTTGGACTTTGGAGAATTATTTTCTGACATTTTTGGTCCAAACTATTGACTGATGAATACAAATAAAAATCAGTAACTTATCTGGCAGAAAATTCAACATGTGACAAAGGCCCTAGGTAGACTTTGCTTTATTTTAAGGGGTCACAGGTCAAAAAGTTTGGGAACCAGTGTTTTAGAGTACATGCAGGATATTTACAGGAGTTTCTGATGCAGAATGAAGCTGCATAACATGATACAGTAAGATAGTTAGTGTTAGTGAGATTTTAATTTTGCAGCCCATACGTCAATGGAGAGAATAGACAGGAGTCCAGGATGTCTTGCATTGAAAAGGTTTATTTACTTGTACAAGGAGAAATGAATGAATGATCAGTACACGTTATGTTCTGATGCTCCCTTCAATTCTGAAGTTTCTCTCCTCCGGGGATAGACTTTAAACCACACAGATAATGCCACAGGTTGAGCCATGCCCAAATATGGGCAGATCCAACACATCTACAATATACAGGATTTAGTCTACTGGTCTATAGACAAAACATTGCTTAGACCTCACTCAGGACCTTTGTCCTACATCCAACACTATATCAAACCTCTGACTCCAGTTACCTTTACCCCATTCAGGGAAAACAGTCAAACACATATCTGACCTTGGCTGCTATAGCAACACTATCAGAATGCCTCCTGTTTTCCCTAAAAGGAGCAGACTCACTGCTTACCACTATCTCAAGGGGATACAGTGCCCAACATTTGGTGTGGCCTTGCTATGACTGCAAAGACTAGTTTGACCCAGTGCATATTAATGATGGAAAATTCCCTAACAGTTAGGAACATTGAAACTTTTGCAATAGTTTGGATAGGCTGCTTTAAGAGCTGAAGTTGTAGTTAAAATGGCAATAACATAGCTTTATTAATTTCCATTCACTCAAACTTCTTTGATGACAACTAAAAGTAATTTTCCATGTCCTCCCCAAACTCCTTCCTCACCTGGATTTTTGCTTCAGCTTCATCACCAAAGCAGCCACTATTCTGGCATCCCCCTTCAGTAGGCCTACCTGTCTGCTGATCCCTGGACAAGCCAAGTCGGAAAATGCTGACTCTTATTTTCTATAAAACACACCTGCTTTAGCATCAGACTTTAAGCAACAAAAAAACAAAAGGTTTTTTGAGGAATTTGATAAGGAAATGAATGTTTGCCTTCATGAATACCGAACTGATACTTTGGGGGCAATTGGAATTACTAATCCCACATAAGATTGTTTCTCTCAAAGATCTTTAAGAGGCACATATGGAGAATTTAACGAGTTATTTTTGCTTAAATTAAAAATCTGCATCAGATCCAGTTCACCAGGAGTAACAAAGATTTGTCTAAGGTATCAATGATTAGAAATCTACAAAAATTTAAATTTGCAGTAAGGCGTTTAAAATGAGAAAGGAAATATAGATTTAATTACAATCTGAGTTAGACAATGTTAATCAGCTTTAATAGTATGCATAAATTAAAGATTGATTGTCAGAAATAAATAGTTGTCCTCTTATAGAACTGAATGTAATGTTACTGTTTATCTGGGTTAACATCTTTTTAAATGTTTGTTAAGCAAGAGGAATGGTCTCTGGTTTTGGGTTACATCCTTTCTTAACAAAAGTGCCATAAGTGCTTAAAGAAGAAGCATAGCTGATAAAATGTGACAAATTCTTGGAGAAAAATAGAAATATTATATAAGATAAAATGGATATTTTTCATTTGTGTTGTTTTTACTAAAACTACATTAAGTTAAGTTAAAGTCCATAAAGGGAATTTATGGATTAGTTGAACATGTGTCACCATTACAGTCGTTTATATCTTAAATTAAATCCCATATTAACACTACAAATGATTCCGCTGATTTAAAAGGAGTTTGTATATTTTCTCACTTGTTAACGAATTGCAAATACTACTTCAAGCTATTTAACTACAAGGGCTTGCAGTGGAAAACAGTGATGCGTTCCTGTTCTTCCCTTTCTGCCAACATTATGTGAATGCAGCACGACAGCACTGGCAGCCATGGTAACCGTTAGACGCTAAGCTAAGCTCAAACATGGCGCGGTGCGTGGAGCCTGAATAGCTAGGAGGCTAACGTAAATAGTGTGTTCATGTGCTTCTCTACGCCAAAAATACGCTGTCAAACGCGGGTTCATTTCGGTATATGTTACGTGGATGTTACTTAATGAGGGTTAAACTGTGTTAAGTCCGTATTTTGTCGTCTGTGAACATTCACTTAGTTAACATCGCTGCTAGGTTGCTAATAACACAACTGAGTGGACGCTACCTCTATACCGTGACCCATGGCTTTCTATGAAGTCTATTCACACCCTGCTTTGATTCGGTACAAGACGAGTGTTTGTACTAAAGCCAGTCTGTTTCTGGTAGCTGTTCTCTGCCTCACCTACATCTCACCACTGCTGGTAGCCTACAGGAGCCAAGGTAACTAGCATAATCAAACAAACTATAATATAATAATGACAAATAAATGAGAAATCTGCACGTCAATGCTTTTGTTAAACGAGTACAGGTATGTGGCCGCTGTTTAAAGCTGTGTTATTTCAGGTTTCTGGTTAAAAAGAAGCACCTATGAGGAACAGCCGGTTGTGAGGTTCCAGTATGAATCTCTGCTGGTGGCAGCCACCAGTACTCAGGGAGACTACGTCGCCTGGAGCACCTTCCCCCATCTCAACAACATGCTTGGGGCCAACCTTCGCATCCCTGCTGTCTCTGTAAGATGAGATTTACCAGAGGTTCCTCAAATGTACATCAGTTTCCCCTTTCACAATAGATATTGTTGTTTTAACATTGGCTACAATACAGTGACACATGGAGAGGTGCCTCTTACATTTCAGAGTCAGAGTCATCTTTATTGGCCAAGTATGTTTACCCATAGTAGAAATTTGACTCCAGTTTAGTGGCTCTTAATGTGTACTTACTTGCAAAATAACACCAGAACAATCTTCAGTAAATATACACAAGGAGTGATTAAATACTGGTGTACTGTAGACAGGACACTAGTGATGAGATAAATACTGAATGATAAAAAATTACATATTACGTCATAAACTTAAGGTAGATGGATTGTACAGTATATGCAGCCTATTCAAATGTACAGTAATTATGTGTGATTAATTGTACAGTATACTTAAGAAACTAAGTGTGTGTGTGTGTGTGTGTGTGTGTGTGTGTGTGTGTGTGTGTGTGTGTGTGTGTGTGTGTGTGTGTGAACACAATCAACAGGTGAGAGAAGAGGACCAGAACCAGGACGGCAAGTTGGACCGCCTGATTTTTCAACTGCAGCTTCCTCTAAAACCTGAGGAGCAGGTGTACAGTGTTCAGCTGCTGCTCACCTTCAGCTACCAGCTCTTTGTATGTATTCCTCTTGACTGTCTATCTACAAAGATGCTACATGTATCTGTGTATCACTTACATTGTAAATACATTATGAAGAGATCTTCTAGTGGTCAGTATGAACAGAAGGAATGATTACAGCAAGAAAACAAGTTTCAAATGTTTGTTTTGGTACCTTACTGTTGTTTTTAGACAACAATATTACTGAAGTCCTGCTTCAAATATAAATACCCAACACATGGCATTACAATTCATGTTCATGTCTACATATCAACAACCAGTGTTCTGATAAGTTCAGGTCAAATATTTATTTTTAACATTGGCTCCAAGCCAGTTCTTTTATCAACAGCTGATAAACTGTGTTATAGTCAGGATAACTACTCTTGTTGGACAATAAATTGTCCCAAAAATTATCAGGATAAATGATATTATTGCTTTTTGAAGATCATTTTATACCACTGATATAATGATAATATAATAACATAATAATTCAAGGGGGGGCGGGGATTGGGATTTACGCTTCTGAAAAACACAGACTGCCATTATGGGCCGGGACAGAGTTATTTACCTTTCATTACAAATAAGTGGCCCCCCTCACTTCTGCAGTCTACTAAGACGACTACTTGTTTAGCCAATGTGACATGAATAGCCTCTTAGCTGCTAATGTGAAGTGTGGCAATATTGAGGTCAAAAAAATGATCAAGGTCATGTCCATGTATCATACGATATGTGCAACATTCTGAATGTTTGAACTACTGCATTAGATATGCTTGTTTTTATTATTCTAAATTGAGTTGTTGCAAATCCTTATACGTCATTGACCCATAGACATGATGATGTTGATAATTACGTTATTGTACGATAAGTTGATAACCTAATATTGTGACAGGCCTCAGTATAGTGCACTGATATCCAGACCAGTTAAAGCAAAGCATGTTATTTTGTTGTGTTTTCTCAGCGGATGTCCACAGTGGCAATGCAGAGCCTGGCTTATGTGCAGCACTCCTCTTCCGTCCCCGGCGCTAAGCTGCTCATCAGCGGAGATCTGAGGCTGCAGCAGAGGACGCCTCTGCCTCACCGCGGACTGTACGACATTTACAACGTGAGAGGACACCCACTCAACTGTCTATTCTCTCCGTTGCTCTCATTTTCTCTGCTTCCCTTTTTTGTTTGCACTCCAATACTAATAGACCGCACTAAAAGCATTTTATTGACGCGCGCTCAGGCTCTACAGGTCACATTGTCCGGAGGCTGCAGCAGGGTGTGGCAGAGCACTTTAAGGTGGCAGAGGGGGCATGTAGAACAAGCAACAGATTACTATAATTCTCTGCTTTCTGGTCTTCCTAAAAAGAATCTAGCTCAGTTACAGTTCATTCAGAACTCAGATGAACACGTGTTGACGAAGACCAGAAAGAGAGCACACATTTTTAAAGTCTCTGCACTGGCTACCTGTTTGTTTTAGAATTGATTTTAAGATCCTTTTATTGGTTTATAAAGCTCTTAGTCTTAGTCCTACCTATTTATCAGATTTGCTTTTATCTTATGCATCCTCTAGAACTCTCAGGTCTTCTGGTAGTGGTCTTTAAATTATATCAAAAGTCGGAAGAAAAACCCACGGTGAGGCATCCTTTTATTACTCTGGTCCTCGTCTCTGGAACAGCCTTCTTGAAGACCTGAGGGCAGCAGAGAGTGCTGATATCTTTAAAAGCAAACTTAAGACCTACCTTTTTAATATGGCTTTTAATTTAACTTGACTTATTTCTCTTTCTTTTATTCATTTGTTTTAGCCAATTTTACTACTTGGTCTATCCTTTTTATTTTATTACCATTTTTTTTTCTTCAATATGTAACTATTACAATGTATTTTGGTTCATGTACTGAAACTGACTAATGCACAACCTTCACTCTAGCTCATAATAATCACAGTATAGTTAATATTTTATTGCAGTATACAACCACATGTCGTACTACCACATGCTGAGGGACGCGGGGCATCTACATCACATCTGTATTTGTTAATAATAATTAATAATTTGTTTTCTTTATTGTCACCAAGGTGTCTGTGATCGACGGCTCCAGCCCCTTTGCCAGCGCGTACGAGCTTGACAACATAATAAGGAGCTACCAGGAGAGAAACTGTAAGTTTGAGGCATAAAACCCCACAAACTATGCATAAAATCAAAGTTAAGCTGATTTAAACCCACAGCATTCTACATGCATTTTGTATTACATAGCTACTGTAAAATCTTCATCTCTCTGTTTTTGTACTTTTCTTTTTCCTTCCATAGTGACCACAGTACTGTCCTGTCCTACGCCAGTCTGGACTGTGGGACGAGCCGCTGGTTCTCCTTTCCAGCTGAACGCAGAGATCCGCTATCCTATGGAGGTCATTAGATATCCTTTAATGAATACAGATAAGAGTGTGTGTGTGTGTGTGTTTGTGTGTGTGTGTGTGTAATTTTGTAAAGATTTTGCAGAAGAGGAGGTATAGGTGAGACACAGTTACATTTGCTTAGAACTACATTATAAACCATTAATTAGTAGTTTATATACTGCTTATAAAAGATAAATAAGGCGGGTGGGGGGGGGTAAAGTAAAATGTTACCTTGTATGTTCTTAATACAATATAATATAATATTATATGATACACAAACATTTTAACAACAAAATAATGCTGAAAGCCTCACCTTATTTTCACATCTGTTAATATTCATCATTAGCGAGCAAATAAAAAGTCAATGATTTGATTCTTAATAGATTAACAACACTCATGGGTGAAAATGAAATGCTTCAGCTGTGGATAAATCAGAAAATTGCATTGATTGAATGCTAAAAAAAACAATACTGATGCTCAGTCTGCTGCAGCATAGAGTGTTTCATCTGCACTAAACATTAACCACAGTGTGACCTGACTATAATCTCTACATTGTTTATGGTGTGTTGGGTGTCCAGTTAGCAGCTGTCTGCTTGTGTTTGCACAGCACGATAAAAACTTATAACACGGGTTACTGTTGAAAAGCTAATCTGAATATTGTGCTGCACTTTATTTACAGACAAAATTTGTTTATTATAGACAAAAAAAATGGTTTTAAAATGTAGTTGATTTTTCCCCCCATATAAAGATTGTTGAAGTACTTGTTGTCAGTTTCCTTCATCAGTTCTGCCTTAACATTCTCCCTTCACCTATCGTCCTGGTTTCTGGGAAACCATCAAATTTGCCTGGATCCAGTATGTCAGTGTCCTCCTCATCTTCCTCTGGGTCTTTGAACGCATCCAGAAGTTTGTTTTCCAGAACCAGGTTCTTACTACTGTACCGATCCCAGTTGGAAAACCTCACATGTCATGATGCAGAGTCATTGGTTTAAACTCCAGGTTGATTTTTACTATACATGGCTCACCAACACTGATGCAGTTTGACAGATAATAATACCAAATCAAGGGCTGTTTTGGATTTTTTTTTTTGCAGGCTCACTAATTGGTCAGCTTTGTAATTACATTACAGAAAGTAGACATCAAAGTCTTGTCTGTGTCCCTGCTAGTTAATTGCTCCAATTTGAACCCATGCTGATGTTATGAGTGACAGAGGTCCAGGTAGTGTTATGTCAAATGTCAGAACTTGCAGTAGCCTTAAGACTGAATGTTGAGAAAAAATAAAGGGGACATATTCTGCTAATTTCCAGTTTTATATTTTTTTATTTTAGGGCTCTACTGGAATGTCTTGGCTTTATTTAAAAATGTTTAAAAAGTCCTCATTAACTCATGCTTACCCTTTATGTAGTCCTTCAGTTCAGCCTCTGTTTGAAACAGGCCGTTTTAGCTCCTGTTTCTTAAGGCCCCCTCCCAGTGAGCCCACTCTGTTCTGATTTGCCAGTTCACAGAAGTTGCGTCTCCGCCCACTTCTGCCGGCTCCAGAGGTTTCATAAACAAACCATGAAATAAACTATAGTAGCAGGATTTGCTACTTTTTCTTGTTCTTTGCTCAAAATGTAACTAAAAAACCTTTCAAATCCATCTGGAGCCAAAATCCAATCCGAAATATTAGCGTGGACAACGCAAATAATACATTGAAAATCCTTACCATGTATGGGCATGTGACATCAGCTCGTTGGCAAGGTTGGGCAGCATTTCTATAAGTTCTATAAATAACCTCCAATTTTGGAACTTTGACCCTGTTTAACATATCCAACATCATAATAGAAAATCACAAAAAACATAATGTGTTCCCTTTAAAACAAAATAGCATTTTCAATTCACAGTTCACTTTTTTTTAAAAACTTTTTGTAGCTTGTTCACAAAATGTAACACTTAAGTTTACTAAAGCTCTTCCTCTTTTCCTTTTATACTTTGCCCTCATTTGATGAAAACATGAGTCAGGAAGGGACACAACGATGCATTTTATGTATATTTGAATCTTTTTGCTGGACAGCAAACGCTAGCTTTTGTATACAGAAGCTGCGTGAGTTCTTTCTTCTTATACTGCTCTTTAATGCAGTGGCAATTTATAGAAAATATGAATATCTTTTTTTAATATTTTGACTATTTGTATGTTTATGACAAATTGTGACAGTAGTTCAAGACTTTGTTGATGTTCATTTTCATATTGTACATGGATTTAGATGATGGATAATAAATAATACATTTTGTATTCTCTTTAACTGTGTTCCCTTTGTTTGCTTTCATATTTTATGTTCAATTCCTATTTCTTTTTTGGACTCTTAAAATTCAACTTAAGCAATTAGATCAATAGCATTTTCTGTCAATAACATTCTTCTGTTGTCAGTCCTTTCTTAATACTTCCGCCTTGTTAATACGTGACTGATTACTTTTCCATTAAACCACGTACTGTACTGTAAGCAGACCAGACCATGGAAGCTGACTTTGAAAAGCTGTTTTTCTGCTTGACTGACATTTAGGATTGAAGTTAGTCCACACTTTATGACATTTTTTTTTGGGGGGGGGGGCTCATATGTGCACTATAATCTGTTTTATTTACAGATAACCTCCAAAAAATAGTGTTTTCCTTTGGGTGTGCATCATCTGCAGTACTTTAGAGGCAACAGTCACAGTTTTCATTTTTTCCTCTCTTCCCTCTGACTCACTGTCTCAGGAGATGTTTGTATGACTGCATGTCCACTGTTAGGTTCTCATATGTGTGTGTACGCAGGGTGTGTTCAACTTATTTAGCTTGTAAGAGGGCATAAAAGTGTAGCTTTTTCTACTTTGGCCCAGTACCACAGGATTAGGTCATTTGAGCCACTCAGTCAGCCAGTTCCAGTCGGGTTACACTGCTTAGTGAGAGTCCCACCCTTCTCTGCTTCTCTCCTGTACTTGAAACTCACATTTAAGTTGGATATTTTAGTCGTTTAGCAGCCACCCTCATGCGGATTGCCAAAGTCAAAATGCAGCTGAAAATAAAGATTGTCGTTCAGGAGTTTAAAACAAGTAAAAGCAATAGAAAGAAACTAATAATTTGTGTTTATTGTAATATTTGGTATAAATATTTTAGCCATGTGGGAATAACAAAATTAGTTACTACATTCTGATAAGCCATCTTTTAAAAAGGCTTTATGAACATTAATTAATGGCTTTATTAATCATTCATTTCTAGGCCATTACGTGAAAAAATACAGGATGTGAAATTTCTTCCTTCAGCATCAAACTTTCATTGTCTTTTTTGTAGCAGTTGAATACATCAAGAATACGCCTCCAGTGTCATTAATAAATGGTCACATTTCTCGATTTCTGATAAGCCATCAGCAAAGCCTGTCAGTAAATGTTAATCAGTCACTGATAAAGGGTACGTGTATTAATTCATCAAGTTTGCAATATAAAACTTGTAGAAAATTAAATGAATCAGGGAATCATTTTAATTTAAAGGAGGCTCACTATAAATATATACAATATAAAATGTCTAACAGTAAGACAGCTGGAGAGGACATATTTAGTATTGAATTCTATGAATACTATTAAATATAATATATATATCATTATAACATACCAATCAATGCCTTTAAGCATGTGAACAGCTGTAACTTCAACAGTACCAAGGACTACCAAAGATCATAGGCAGATGAGCAATTCCAGGCCTCTCAGTCTGCTTAATTACAAGGTATTTGCTCAAATATTTGCAATGAATAGTTCCTTGATTGATCCATTAAATGAACTCTTTCTAACCTAGAAATCTCAGTTCCACATTTATTTAAGCTCTTAAATGTGGTAGGCAACCTTTTGGGATATAAAGTAAATTGGAAGAGTGAAGAAAGGTCCGGTCACTGCATTCCTTTTCCAGCACATTTTACTACAACCCAGATAGTTTGGAAGAAATAGAGACTGAAATATCTTGGTATTAATGTAAATTCCCCCACTGACAATATATATGAGATAAGTGGTCCTGAATTGATAAAAGCTATTAGAGAAGATCTTACCAGATGAGGAACACTTCCGTTATCTTTGTGGGGCAGAGCAGAGATAATTAAAATGAATGTTTTCCCCAGGCTGACTTTATGATATCTTCAATTCCACTTAAATTACCTGAATATTGGTTTAAAGAAACGAAAAAGTATTTCATAATGTTTCTTTAGAGGAATAAAAAACACAAGAATCTGTCTCATTAAACTTACAAAGCATAGAAATGCATGGCACTTACGGATATAAATATTTAGACTATTAAAATAATTCTTATTCTGAATACATACACATTATTTGGCTTTAATAGCAATGACCTATGTTGGCACAGCTGTGGAGAGAGAGGATTTTAAAAACATGTTTTGACATTGTCTAGAAATAAGAACATTTTGGGTAGAAGTCCAAAGTATATTAAGTTCAATAATAATGTGAATAAATCACCATGCGCAGATGTGTGTTTTGGGGAGTTAAAGTGGACGTATTGAAATCCAATAACATGTGACATTATTTCTGTGAAAAGGATCATACTAATGAATCAGAAAGTAAGGAAATCCATTTGTTTTTGTTTGAATTACTGGCAAGAGGACTTTATAGGACTGATAATGATGGAGCATGTAGTCTCAGCCCTGCAGGGGCTTTATAGAGATAATGAAAAGAGACATTTAGTTTAAGAAATGATTTGCACTGTTCAAGACACAAAGCCAGAACAATGAATAAAAACCTGAACCAGAATAGAGAAGTCCTGTCAAGAAGGATTTCTGAGGCAGTGATCTCCTGTGACCTCTGGTGTACTGTTGTAGTGTTGGTATTTGCGTTGTTTGTATTTGGTCCCATGCTGTTTTCATAAAATGTATTTTTTTAGACTGCAATTGTAAATATTAATAAGTTGTTTATAGATGGATTTCTTTCCCCATAAGGTAAGTGGTCTAACAGTCCATTGGAGGGGTCTTCATGATGAACAAAAGAGCTTAAAAAACACGGTAATTCTGGAGAAGGTTTTTTCTCAACCTGGCAACCTGAAAGTTCTTGTTATAACCAGGCTCCCAGGAACAGCCCCCCTTCACACACACACACACACACACACACACATACACCGATGGAGGTGAGCTACCAGGCTAGGTGCTGACCATCCAATTTGGGGATCAGTGTCTTACCCAAGCCAACTTGAACATATGGACAGGAGGTAGATAGTAAGACATTTTGCTGCATGAGTGAAAAGTTTGACCTCCTTGTGCCATTTAGGCAGTAGGATTTATCCTCTGGGCATTGGGAATGTCTGTACAAATATTGTATTGCAATCCATGTAATAGGCTAGTTGTTGTGATACTGAAGTCTGGATTAAAGTAATGGTGTGGCCACACACTGTAACAGAAGGTGACATTGTCTATTGTTTGACTGACAAAGTCCTCCCTACTATTACATTCAACTCCCTGTATTCTGTTTTTACACCTTACTGTTAGTAAGGTGTATATTAGTGCCAGGGGGCAAAGTCACTCCACTACCCCTGCCATTTCTGGCTCTCCATCCAGCAGATGACCAGAGAGCTTTGGTTTTTGCTGCAGAGAGCGACAAAGGCAGGATATGAGTCTGGCTCATACAGGAACCAGGTGCATCCTTTTTTATCATGTTGTGGCATTTTTCTCTGGATGAATCGTGATTAATCCCTCTCTCTTCCACTAAATTCACCACGACCCATGGGAAGTAAACCAATCCAAGCATGTCAATCAATATCATCTGTTTTACCCACAGTCTTAAACATGCAATTATTTGCCATGTTGGCAGCTAATGAGTCCTGATCTGGACCCTCTTGAATTTGAATGTCTCAAATTATTTTTTCTGGTTTGACAAAATATTCCCAACTGGACCATTGATGAAGACCATGTGATACGTTTAAAAAGCAAAAAAAATGATAAATGAGCCTTGCTGTTGGTATTACTTTGTAAAATGACTATGTCAAAGGTCAGTATAAATTGTCACACTTATCATTTCAGTGTTGGATACTTTTCAAGTAAAATTCCACCCTTTCCCAATACGTCGTCCAAGTAACGTGTGGTTGTCAGTTTACAACAGCCCCACCATGTGATGACAGAGACTTAAGCATATACAGCATGTCTCTCTTCTTTATCCTGTACCTGCTCTGCTCAGTGGAGGTGATGGACAAGGTGAGAAAAAGGCACTTACAAGCAGAATCAATCTGGCTCTATGCCTATTGTCATCTAAGCTGTGGCTGCTGGAACTATTGCCTGACCTGGCAGAGATTGTGGCCACTTCAGCTGCAGATCCTGTTTCTCCTCTCCAGCTAACCCCCCTCCAACTCTCCCACCTGCTTCACACACACACACACACACACACACACACACACACACACACACACACACACACACACACACACACACACACACACACACACACACACACACACACACACACACACACACACACACACACACACACACAATACACCCTCCCTCTGCTGAGGCAGGCCCACCACAGGCTGCCAGACCCGGGTGTGTGTCCCAGTCCTCTTGGGGCCCAGCTGAGATCTTTCCTCCGACAGGGTTCTGCTGTACCTGATTTTTCCTTGATAATCTGGCACAAATTCCCAGTTCCTTAAACAGTCTAGTTATGGATATTGCTACAAAGTCACAGCAACCAACCTCCACTGGACCGACTATTCCTTTGGGCTGTGACGCTGAAGAAAATCTTTTCCTTGACATTGAGGAAGCTGATAGCCTGGAATTGGCTGATACTCCAGGACTCGCTTCTCCCATGCCAGTGTCATTAACTTTCTCATTAACTTCCACAGAAAGTGTAGAACATTATACGCGTTCTTATATACCCTTTACTGGACTCCGTTAGAGCCTGGGGCTGATGATGCCATCTTATTATGTTCTCCACTTCTTTCCATTTCAGTGGGCTCACATCCATCTGGTGCTCTGGCTGCTCACTGGGTGGGATATCAGATGGAATCACTATCTGTTCATGCCTCTTTGGATTTGGAGAGCGTTCTTTCCAGATGCTCCTGCAGGGCCTGCTTTGCCTGCTTTTAATTATACAATTATTCCTTTGTCTTTAAGCTAAGATCATGTATCACTAAGACAATTCCATTATCTTTGATAACACTAACATTTAGTACCATTTTGCTTGTTTCACTCTTAAAGGGCTGAAGCTAGACACATTTTTAAACCATGCACTTGTTATAAGATTAACAATTTTGTTATAAAAGTAACAGCAGAAGCGGAAGTCGAACCTGCCTGTCCATGATTCTGCCTTCACAGAACAGCAGTTTTTTCATGCTTTTGTTTTTAGCTCTTAATTTTTGTCATGCTGGTTGAATGCTGGCTTTTTGCTTGTCTGTAGATGTTATTCAGAGTTGAAAAGTACAAAGTTGTACCTGCTCATGCATCTGTGTTTATGTCCTTGACCTTGTATTGTGTATTAACCGGGTATTGTGTTTGTTTATGCTGCTCTCTGGACCATGTCACTCTTGAGAAAGATCTCTGTGAAACCTTTCATGGATTAAGTAAAGGATACATATGAAACCTCCAAATCTAGAGTCATAAACTGACAATCAAAACTAGGAGCTTTTCAAATTATTATTCTAACTGACCTCTCATGTGTGGCCAACAAGAGGAACTATTTCCTCATTATTATACGTACTCCAATATAAGCTATGTCACTGGACGAATACGTTTTTATTTGAGTACACAATAATAATGCATAATCCCCCCTTAAAATCATTTTAAAAAACAGTTCTGCATTAATTCCTAAAGGGGTTCCCTCTTTCAAGTAGGCCTGTCACAATATTATGTTATTGACTTATTGTACAATAACGTAATTATCAACATCATCATGTCTATACATGGATACATGGACATGACCTTGATTGTTGTTGGGTTTTTTTTTTATCTCAATATTGCCACACTTCACATCAGCTAAGAGGCTATTCATGTCACATTGGCTAGGCAAGTAGTTACCTCCATTCCTCACTGTGGGAGTCCTGATTGGAGACTGCAGAAGTAAGTGGCACAGTTTATTTGGAATTAAAGGTAAATCTAAAACTCTGTCCCAAGTTACCCATAATGGCAGTCTGTGTTTCCACTCTCCAGTCCCATCCCCCTACCCCCCTTGCATTATTATTATATTATATTATCATTATATCAGTGGTATAAAATGATCGTCAAATGACAATAATATCGTTTATCGAGATTATTTCTGAGACAATATATCGTCCAACAAACGTAGATATCGGGTCCACAGACCTGTTGAGGCTTTCTAAACTTAGCCATGACTCAGCAGATGCCACAAAGACCTTCATAGGTTATCTCTCAGCATGGTGCCTCTGTCCTCCTCCTCCTGCTGGGACACTGTCAGCCCGCCCACCAGCCTCCTCTCTGTCTCTGACCACCAGCCCCCGCCCAGCCCACTGCATACACTGCCATTCAGCAAGCAGAGCCTCTGGCCACGTCTCAAAACTCCGCACCGCCGGACAGACTGTGGAGGTAACCGAGCAGCTGCGGACCGACGGCAGAGGAGCACCGCCGGGTGTGGGAGGATAGAGAGCACCGCGCACCGGCTCCGTGCCAGCCAGCACGACCCGAAGGTAAGATATTCCTGATACATGTATTGGAAAGAAAATAAACTCCCAAACAATCACCGCAGTGTTCAGGCTTTTCTTCTTCGGCCAGGACCGTTTTTCTTCTGTTCACGTTGGTTGGTGTTGGTTGGTGTTGTTAAGTTTCCGTGGGGCCGGTGGAGAGGAGCCAGCGGGCACATTTTGGGACAACGCATCAATAAATTCGTCTACAAAAAAAATACAGACATGCAAGTGAATTAGTGCGCTGTTTTGGTACTACAACCTCGCCTAAGCCCAAGTTTCATTCGGTTTCAAATAGTTTAACAGCACTGAGCCCCCCATGTAGACACAGGGGCTTCAGAACCCCTCATGAATCCCGTTTAGTACGGATTCAGACGGTAAAAAAATGAACCCAACAAATAGTTTTCTATATATTTTCCAACTGAAATTATTTTTGAATCATAAGATAATTCAATGATAGCCTACCAAGTACTCCTGGAGTGTCCCTGTTTGAAGCTGTAATAGAGCCTGTAAAGGAGGACAGGGTCATGCAGGTAATGTCAGCAGACGGCTCAGCATTATGGCTGAATTAAGTATCATGATATTGGTATATTGTATCATAATGCATCTAATTCATGTAAAATCACATTAAATACTCACAATGATACAGAATGCAGTATATTCCACTGTTAAGTATTTTTGTACATCAGGCAAGATTTTGTCATCAAATGTTAAATAACTGCATTGCTCAGCCCCAGTGACATATACCTGGCCTATAGATAACACTGTAGTTACATGTTACTGACATGACATGACTACATGATTCTAGAGCTGCATTAGTCGATTAATCAATTAGTTGCATCAATTTTTTTTATAATTGATAATCATCATTTTCTAAAATAAAAATATCCAAATTCTCTGATTCCAGTTTCTCAAATGTGATTATTTTCAGATTTCTTTAGTCCTCTGTCTCTTTACCAAACTTGTTTGTGTAGTGCACTTTTGGTGGGAACAGGAGAGGACATTAGAGGGCGTCTCCTTGGGCTTTGGGAACAACATTTTTCACCATTTTATGGACCAAACAACTATCAACTTAATTTTAGCTGAAAATAAGTAATTTCCTGTCAAAAGGGCTTGTTGTAGCATATCATATAATCAGTAACACTTTTTTATTACCAACTACACTGTGAAATGTTTAGCACACTTAAATAAAGACAGCTTTCAATCAGTTTGAGGATTCAGCTGTTGGAGGTTGTTGTTGAAGAAGACTGCCTGGCTGAGTGGTTTATTTATCCTCTGACACACCGCTGACACTCATGGCTGCTCCACACAGCTGCACAAAATCCTTAAACAACCCTGAGGAGCTTGTTGGGTTAAAATATTCCTTTATGCAGACAGCTGAGCACAACAAGCAGTTTTTTTGGTAACTGCATTTCAGAATAAGCAGAACAACAAAAGCTTGGATAACCTTTATACAGATGCAACATGCTATTCTATCCTGCAGGTTGATAGTTGTAACCTCACTATTTTTACCTTCAAATTTTTTTACCCCCATTGACTCAAATAGATATTTTTTTCACCGCCAATTTGAAAGAGCAGTGCCCATTGCATTGCAGCCCTTGTTGCTGCTAACCACAACTATTGTCATAATGCCATTTATATCACCACACGGACGTTTCTGCTGTTACCAGCTAAAACATCACTATGTGCAGACACCCCAACTAACCGCTGCTATAGTTTTGCATAGAGGCCTCAGATGTGGACGGTGTGCAGTCTGTACATGTAGTACAGTCATACATTTCAGGCTGCAAGCGTACATCTGCAAGAAGTCTACAGAGCCCCCCACAAACATGAGAAATTTACATTAAGTGGACCCCGCAGCTATAAAAACTAAAACTGCAGACTCCTACTGGAACTACAAAAAAACTCACCAGCTTCCCATTGATCTCTTGATAGTTGTGTTTGATTGGACAACCTTAATTGCTGTGAAAGGAAGCTGGGTGTATTACTCTGAACCACATGGGTGCTCCATTCACTGTGCCACCTTGACTTAACTACTGATTCATTGGAGTTGCAAGTCGAAATATTACAGTAAATTTTATTAGCTTAACTGTATATGTTATCGGCATTGTACATTACTTGCACAGGAGGAAGTGTTATAATTTTCTCAGCTGATAGACAAAAGGAATTCTCTGTTAATGCTTTTGAATTTGAGAGAAAATCTTTCAAACCCTTTCAAACTTCAGCTTCAACACACCACATTTGAAAGTGCTTAACACAGAGGAAGAACAAACACAATAACAGCAGCAACATTAATAATAAAAGTAATAATAGAAAAGCACATGGTCACATAAAGCGTAGAGCACATGGTGACAACAGCACACACCTATGGAGACTTCAGGTGAAATACCGGAGCTGGTTTTTATTCATTTTCATTAGGCACAGTTAAAAACCAGTTGAGACAGCAGGAGGGTTAAAAGCTAGGGAGTAGAAGTATGTTCTTAGATGATTCTTTAAAGTCTCGATAGTGGGGGAGAATTGGATAGGGAAGAGAATTTATACATTTCATAAACTTCCTTCTACCTTTATGGTGGATTTAAAGGTACTCTTGTTAATCATGAGGAGGACACATATACTGCGTGCTACATTTGCATTCTTTATGACACTATAGGCTTTAGAGGATGTTGGTATTTATTTATATTTGGCCACACTGGCAGTTTTACATGTCAGTGATCACAGTCATGCTCATGTTCGTACACACAGATGTCTACTGTGTAAGATTTGTAACAATGGACAACAGTGGGACCAAAGGGGGAAACTGCAGGCCGTCATGGTATAGCAAATGGAGCTAATTTAACAGCAGCAGCATTAGTGAGGATGGGAGGCGCTCCTCTGTTGCAGCCCAACATGTCACATGTATATGAAGCTGATGTAACTGTTCAGTTCTGCTGTGTTGTGCAACATTAATCCTGGAGTGTATTTTGATTTACTTTAATTTCCTCCTGCTGGGCAGACTGTTAAACAATCCGACGTGGTTTAGATTAGGGAAAGAGAAAGTCATTTAAAACCGCCTAGTACCTGAATCCAGTCCCAGTGGATCACAGCCACACCCTCGTAAAGAAATCCACTGATGAGGACTAGAACGGTCCCGCTGCAGACAAGAGACGGAGCCAAAAGTCTGAGATGCCCGACTGGCTGGATAACTTTAAAATGTAACAGCATCAGTGTATTGAAAGCCAAGAAATCAGTAATTCAGGATGCTTTTTTTTTTTTTTGGATACTTTTGACCTGATTTTGAGTGTGTTGTAATCTCTGCCTCCTAAAGCTATGATGTGAGATGCAGTAAAGTTAAACAACTGTGACTGGGTGAAATAAACCACTCCATTGGTCCAAGCAGGAAAGTTAAAAAGTTGTTCCAAAAAGTAAGTACAGGCCTCAGGATTCACTGAGTTTGCCTCTTTGTTTGCATCTTTCTTTCACATAATGTTAATGTGATGTAAAGCTTTATGAGATTTGGTACAAATGGTTCAAGTTGTGTAGGTATGTAATAAGACTGGAAGGTTTATTACAAAATCACCCACAGGTTTAAAAGGTATAGTAAGGGTGGATCACATTCAGTAAAATTGCCAGTGGATCACCTGTTTGGACGTGAGAGGATGTGATAAGATGAAACCTTTATGACGACCCAACAATATATGTTTTATTCTGCATAGGAGAGGCAGGACCCAATTATGGGGGAGAGGCGAGTAAAGAAAGAGGAGGAGGGATCTGTCATGAAGTCTGTTGTTTATTTTTGTTTCCTGAGGGTCTGAAGGTGAGGAGCTCATGTCGAGGCTTGTTTAATAAGCACAACAGATTATGGCTCGCTTGCTTGGATCACCTCAGCAATGATCTCGGTCTCACACTTGAGGTTTTGGAAGGACAGTCCTCTACAGCACTGTGTCTCTTTCTTCCTTTTGCAATGAATTCATTTAGAGGCCTAAGAAGCTTGTTGGGTTAGTATTTCTGTAGACAGACAGCCGAGCACAAAAAGAAGCTTCACTTAGCATGTTTTTTTTTTATAACTGCATCTCAAAATAAGCAGAACAATAAAATATTTAAGAACAATCTTTATAGAGATGCAATATGCTATCCTGCAGGTTGATATTTGTAACCTTCTTTTTTTTTTCCCCCAATTGACCGAAATATACATTTTTCCACCTTTAGTCCTCGTTGCTGCTAACCACCACTATCATAGTGATGTAGACAGCCACTTATCTCCACACATTTGCAATGAAGTTTTGCGATTAATTCATGTAGAGGCTGAGATTGACCACTGAGTAGGTGTTTTGGGTGTCCCTGCTTCTTATCTAATTTCTAAAAGAATTTCTGTTACAGTGGAGTCATGTCCTCCATTGATGGTCAAAAAGCTCTTTCCACCCTGAAAACCTATGGCCTATAAAGTTCGAGCTTATAGAAAAACACCAAGAATGTAAAGCAGTAACTGCATCACTGCAGACTAGATATGGATAAAACATCAAAGCATGGCAACATCATGATTAGATTATTCTTGACTATAAATTTTCTTTCTGTGACGCACACGCTCAGCTGCATCCACGGACATGCGCTCTTCTCTTTTCCACATGTGCCACATGTGGATGGAGAGCCTTTGGGTTTAATTCAGTACTTGTGGTTCTTCAGGTTCATTCTCTTCAGCTCACATGCATGTTATGACGTGATAAAGATGAAAGCATTCACATAAACTATGGGGTTGAAAAACATGAATAAAATAAATTAAAGTAATAAAAAATAAAATGCTTGAAATGTTCAAAATATTAACTTAAACCATGTTATCTAAACATTTTAAAAACATAATATGAAAACATATTAAGAGAATAAAAAGTAATATATGCACGTAAACTTGAAAAGCTCATTTTAAACCCATGCATTCACACTGCCCTGTGTCAGCTTAAAGAGATGCTTGAGATAAGAAATTATGTGTATTATTTAAAAAGCAATTTCCCAATCTCAGTGTTATCAATCTTCAACTCCTGCAACTCCTCTCCTGCAGCGCCGCCTCCTGTCTTTTTGCCAGTGCCTCCAAACCATACAACATATAAACCAACATATTGATAGAGATATGGGTTAGGGTTAGGGTTAGTATCCATTAATCAATAATACAGATAAAGGAAGCTATTCAAAAGAGCTTTATTTAAACTAATGGACTTTGTTCACTTTACAGGATATTAAAAATACTCTGTAAGAAGACCGCAACTCCTTTCAGGTATTAGTAAGAAATTAACAAATGAAAACTTTCCACATATTGGGAATGTGCTTTATAACCTGAAGAACAAAGTCAAGCCTAAACTTAGATTATTTGCCGTTGCATTGCACAAGTGTGATAGGGTCAACATGTAGGCTCTATAGTCACCTATCCCTTTGTCCCATTTCCTCCTTCCTTCTCTTAGAGTATCTACTTAGTGTTACCTGCAAATCAAGCCCTTTCATGGCTGAAGTGCAATTTCAATACAAACTGAGAGTGATATACTTTTTCAAAGAATGTGATGTGCCAGGAATTGGTCATGTGCAAACATGGACCAAGCCTACTTTCGAAACATGTATGTAATCTATACGTTTGTGTGTGACTGTGTGAGTGTGTTGGTGTTTAGGATGTTTATACAGTAGGTGACACCTGATGATGGTAGAGAATGAAGAAAGATACAGCTGACAAAAGCTAAGCTCATAACGTATCATCATAAAGCTGATGTTTACTGTCAGTTGCATGACAGTAAAACAAATACTGTTGAAAAGGGCCAGGCTGCAGGGTTAGCAGCAATTAGGACCCAGCAGTGACCTGCAACTGCATTGCTTCTGTCCTATATCTACAGTACTGCACTCACCATTATCCCCCTGGTGTTTTCCGGGAGGACATTACCAAAAATAACACAGTTAGTGGGAAAGCTGATCACTTTCCCACTAATGCAGCAGTGGTTCCTCTTGTCCAACACGCAGGATGGTGGGCCTGCATCTCTTAGTATAACATCAGTTAATGGAGGCTTGACTTCAACTGATTTGTGCTTTTTGACTTCCTTTAGAAGTCAGAACTTAACTAAAACTTGGCAGCAGACAAGAGTTTTCCCCACCATTGAGCCCAAAGTTGCGCTCTTATTGACAGAGGTTTTTGGTAACACATTAAATATTAGTATCTTAATGTAGTCTATGGTTCTGGAGAATACTTTTGGGATCATTTCCCCCCCTATGTCCTTATCTATCTATATCCTTTCAAAGTGTACGCCACCAATTTAATATTGCTGTCTTTAATATTGTTGGACTCACTTCAGCAGAATCTTCTTTTTTATGCATTCTATCTCAAAACCTGAAACCTACATTGCCCACAATGCAACTCAACTGCAGACAGTTGGGTTGGATAATCAGGTGTGTTACAGTGCATTCACACATATAGATACAAAGTAGTCTGCAGCCTCTTGGCTCTCATAAATATGTAGTTCTGTGTGTTGCATTGAGCACATCTTTAACATACTGAACTTTGGCTGGACAGTTGTCCTCTGATGAAAGCAGTGTACAAATGAACCCAACGATGTCGACAATTTGTTTCGTCCTAGATACATTCATGAAGACCTGACTCTGAATTACTGGGGATGAATATAATTATGAATTTAATTTACTTTAAAACTCAAAGAAAAGGGTAATGGAGATTTCGATTTTGTAGTTTCCAGGCTTTAGAACAGTCTTTCTGTAGACGGTCAGCAATGTGGACTGTTTCTTGTACAAACAACATTTTCATTAATGTTGTGTCTGGTTTTGTCTTCTCTGTTTTTATCAACTTTTAATCTAATTTGTGAGACAGGTGCTCTAATGATTTGGATACTACTGTTTTAGGATAAAATTGGTCTCATTTGCTAAGCGGTGCTTTCCAAGGAAGACTGTACATTTTGGAAACAAACATTTTGTGTTCAACATATCAATTTCTCTCTCTCTTTCTCCTTCCAATTAACCCTCTTATTCACATTCACTGTTCTGTCTTTCCCTCAGCAGAGGCAACACAGCTCCATAGGGGACAAAGAAGAGAAAGATTCACATCTAGCACCATAGAGCTGCCAGTGATCCCCAGCCATGATGCCCCGTTGCAGAGTGAACCTCAGCACCATGATCTTCCTGGTGATCCTGCAGGGGGCAGCAGTGGTGCTGTTCTGCGGCTGGTATGTCCAGCTCAGCCCCTGCGGCTCCGCCCCCTCTAATGGCAAAGTTCACGTGCTGTTGTTGTCGTCATGGCGATCAGGCTCATCCTTCCTGGGTCAGGTGTTCAATCAACACCCATCTGTCTTCTATCTTATGGAGCCCGCTTGGCATGTGTGGACCAAACTGCAGAAACCCAGTGCGAGAGCAGTCCGAATGGCTGTGAGGGATCTATTACGTAGCGTATTCCAGTGTGATTTCACAGTGATGGAGGCCTACCTGCCAGAGCACCACAACGTGTCCTCCTTGTTCATGTGGAGTCACAGTCGAGCACTGTGCTCACCCCCAGCGTGCCCTCTCACGCCACGCATCAAGTTCAGCAACCAGACTCACTGCTTGCTGGCGTGTGACTCTAGGGGCCTTGTGGGGGTGGAGGAGGCGTGTGGTACTTACAGTCACGTGGTGTTAAAAGAAGTTCGATTTTTTGAACTTGAATCCCTTTACCCGCTCTTGCAGGACCCAAGCCTAGACCTCCGCATCATCCATCTGGTTCGAGACCCACGGGCTGTCATGCGGTCCAGAGAGGAGTCAGCCAAAGCTTTCGTCAGTGACAATGCGGTCGTCTTGGAGCAGAGGAGCATTCCAGCAGCCGAGGTCCAGTATCAAGTCATGCAGGAGATCTGCCGTAGCCATGTGCGCATCAATGAGAGGGCCATACTGAAGCCCCCTCCCTTTCTAAAAGGCCGCTACAAAATGGTCCGCTATGAGGATGTGGCGCGAAACCCACTTGGGGAAATAACTGCCATGTATGACTTTGTAGGTCTGGACATGACCAAACAGCTGGAGGAATGGATCTACAAGACGACTCATGGAAAAGGTAAAGGCACCAGGAAAGAGGCCTTCAAAATCACTTCACGAAACGCTGCCGATGTCTCCCAGGCTTGGCGTACCTCGCTGCCATACAACAAGGTTAAGCGTATCCAGGAAGTGTGTAAGGGGGCTATGTCATTGCTCGGGTACAGGACAGTTAACAGTGACAAAGAGCAAAAGAGACTTGACATAGATCTGCTGGTGCCACGCGAACCTTATCAGTTCAGTTGGTTACCAGCCAAAACAGAACATCCCAGTAAAAGTTAAAACACAAATGACAGAGACATTATCACAGACACTACTGTGGACTGAAGTCTATATTCTATTCAGGCTTTATTGGCTGTATTAGTCTTTAGTGAGTGCTATCACAGACTGATTCCTCAACTCAGGGAACATTGGCATGATGTACAGGGTTAAAGCATAGATTCATGACTAATACACACCACACACTCAGTGACAGGGTGTAAGTGTGAAATTGACCATTCTTCACCTGATGTTCAGACACCACTCTAATTGGCAAAACCCAGTCTTTACACCGAATATCCCAAGGTGCAATTTGGGTGAGATGCATTGCAAAGTACCTGTGAACCTACCACAACCTAAATTTGCATGGCCACACATTCAATAATTGGATGAAAACATAAGGAAGCTGACAGATGATGACATGGTCCGGACAAACAAACAAAAGCACTGTACAGTCACTTTTTACTTTGTGTGCACAGTTTATGAATTTTGTAGACCAGGAGTCTAGTGCTGACAGGTAGACAGAATATAGTCAGCACATGCCACAGCACATGTTTCAGTCTGAAACATCAGTGTGTAATGGTCAGCGATTACCAGAGAACTGATGCAAATTTCCCTCCATTTGAATCCACATTGCTTTAAACCGGGCATCGTGCCAGTGTCCCCTGAAGGCCGGTTTATCCCAACAGAAGACTGTTGATCAGTGACAAGGTATGGCCAGTCTGAGGCCAGTAATGTCACTGAGACAGGAGGTTAGTTGACGTTATACGGGGAGGACAGGAAGCACACTTACATTGTTAGCCAAAATACTGCCAAGGTTTCGCTTCTCGCTTTATGTGCTGAATTTGAATAAGTGAAACAACACTTGTGTTGTAAAGCTGAACTAGGCAGAAATACACAACTAGAACTACTACAACCGAGACTGCAACGATATATCTTATGTTCCCAAATTCAGTTCAGCTGTCTATGTGGTCACTGTTTAAAATTATATAATGAACCCAACAAGAAGTAACAAATGAGAACTGAAGGTCAAATGTGATGTTTGCACCTCCATCTCATTACCCTTCTACTTGTGTTTAGGCATCTGAAATGTAAAACAAAGTTAAACATTTCTTCTCCCTGGATTATTTATTAAAGAGCATACAGGATTGCTGTTCAGTAGCCGCATTAAGATGTTTACTTAAACTGGCTAACTATAAATCTGCCTCCTGGAATCCCCCTTTTATTTATGTTTGTTTACATGAAATGCTCTCTTTTTTATCGATTGATTAATAACTGATTAATTTTATTTTTCATACACTAAATGGCTAGTGTTTTAAGTAGAATATGTTTGACAGTGATTAAAGATCAAAGCATGTAGTCAATAATAGAATGTTAAATCATGTTGATTTACATCTTCAGAACCTAATTAAAAAAGACAAATTAACTACAGTTAGTAGTTAGTATTCAGAATTTCTTACTGCTTTCTGTCAATATTGATCAATTATAAGTCTATAGAGAAAATGTCAAGCATCAAGGCAATTTCCCTTTAATCTGTCACATTATGAGTGTAGGCATCAATTATTGTTTTTCATGTGAAGCAGAACTGCTTAGACAATATATATTTTCCTCTTGTACATTTTGGGAAACCCGGGCTGTGTCCTAGTTGCACATTACAACAGAATAAAGAATACACTACTATGTTGTACTGCAGAATGTTGGGGCCCCATCATTGAGGGCTCTTTCTGCTCAAAGGCCCCTGGGCACTTGCCCAGATTGCCCATATAGTAGATCTGGCCATGCAGTTGGCAGTTAGTATACAAGCCATTAATGATTTTAATACATTTCAGTCAGTTTTGTAAAGCTGCTGCAACAATCCATATTTTATAATACCAATGGATCAAACTCCTATGTGTAATATGAAAGGGGCTGTTCATAGAGACAAACCCACAGAAACTTATGCAGTTCCCTCAGATTTATGTGGCATTTTATTGATCTTTCAGGTCTTTAGTTAATAACACAGGTATGAGAAAGAGAAAGCAAAATGTTTTTTTTCCCAAGGAAGCAAATTTGTTTTTGTTTCCACACTTTCCATTTTAATGACTAAATTTATTCCAGTCATGAGTGAGTCCATCAAACCTACACTCATAAAACAAGCAACTTTGGTGGGCACGTACACAGCTACGTGTATGTTCGTGGTATCCGTTTTTTAATAGACAACTGATTTCGCATTCAAATCCTTGATAAAAGTAGTTTTGTGGTATGGAGCTGGGACACGGCGCCGGTTTAGCTTTAGTGGTGCAGGAAATTAAAAACAGCTTGTCTTTGGGGAGGAGCCACAGAGCAGCTAGCATGGCAACATGTACAATGTGACTCTAATAAGAAAAGAGCGTATAAAGGGAAATTCCACCCTAAAGGACTGTTCAAAGATTGCTCATCAGAAATATAATACCACCAATATCCTGAAATGAAATGTGTAAGGATTATTCCGTTAGTGTCATTGCCATTTGCTCAATTTAACAGCAGCACTTGAATTGGCACAGTCAGTTGTGGTGATAGGGTCCTGTTGAAGTTAAATTATTAGGTTGACATGTCACAGTATGCTTTAAAAGAGAAACTGTCAGTAAGAGTTAACATTGCAGAAGATGAGAATCTGTGTTGCTGAGCTCTGTGTGTCTGCCAGAGACTTCTGCAGCATGTGGAACAGAGTGTTCACTGAGTACATTATGTTCTGTCAGTGTGTGTGTGTGTTTGTGTGTGTGTGTGTGTGTGTGTGTGTGTGTGTGTGTGTGTGTGTGTGTGTGTGTGTGTGTGTGTGTGTGTGTGTGTGTGTGTGTGTGTGTGTGTGTGTGTGTGTGTTTGAGGGAGAGTGCGTAAATACAAATGTATATGGATTTCCAGACAGAGCATTATATTGCATGCTGTCCTTGTCAGGTATTCCACTCGTTTGCATTAATGTGTGTTTGTAGCTCCCACACAAGTTTTCAAAAGAGAGAAATTAACTGAGCACTGTGTTCTTCTATCAGTGTCTAACAACAGTCTTTAAATTGTTATTGTTTGATATAAATCATCTTAGAGAGGGTTTTCCATCTCTGCTCCTTATCACTCACTTTTTATCCACATTGATATATCACCAGTAATAAAAAGCAAAAATGTGAATAAATATTCCTACATTTCCTATAAATTGATCAAATAAAAAAACAATGGAACATTTTTTGATGATTATAATAGATTTCATTCCACATAAAGGACCATACTGGTGTTGTTTCACGTTTGATCCCATTTGCTGCAAATCACACATTTTTCAAATGGAATTTTTAATGTTTTTTTCCTACATTGAAGGCAATTGTCTCCCTATATGTGCTTTGATTGTTTTAAAGTTACATTCTTACAGGATGATCTACCCCACCAGTGTCTGCATGCAACGATAATGAAAGATAATAATATGATTGTAATATTATTTACTGTATTGTATTTTCTCTGTTATGGAGCTCAAGCAAGTGTTAAATTCATTTTGATAATGCAGCAGCTGCCCAGAAGGAGACAAAACAGACAATCAGATGCTTTGGAAAATTGTTAGCAGTTATGAGAAGTCTGTGATTTGTAATATAATGGTGTAAAGGAGTTGTCCCCACCCCCAGCTTGAGACCCCTCCAGGGGGTGTTCGACACATATGTGTATGTTTTTGGAGGGGTGGAGGTTTCTCTAAATTCCTCAAACAATCTGAGGAGTTCTCATTTTTTTCACAACTCAGATATTATACAACAAAGTCAACAGTGAATCACTTTAACGGGTACAACTTGTACGAACACCAATATGATCATTTAACTTACGGACTGTGGTACTGAGGAGTGACGAAATAACACCAGTGAGTTGATTTTTTCTGCTCTGTGATGCTTCAGCCACACCAGGACAAGTTTCCCTAAAGTTGCCGCTGATTTCATAAAGTGCCTGAACATGTAACTCTACGTGTCCCTATACAATGTGAACGATAAGAAACACTTTATTGTCATGTTTAAACAACATGTTGTGCCTTTTCTATTAGACTTGATGCTGTTTTAGTTTGTATGCAGAGCCAGCTGACAGTGTTGGTGCCTGACGGAGGGTTAGCTGACAGACCTGTTCTCGTATTTATCTGAAAATGATTTATGAAGCAGAAACTTTATGGTACTAATGACTGCAATAAATATGTACATGATACCTTTGCCTGTTTTTATTCTAATGCCCTTAACTGAAATATGGTTATAGACACTTTACTGACCCCTCAGTTGTGTGAAGATGACATTAGTTTCTCACATTAGTATAATTTACATCAGAGCACCATCTGCTGTCTGGATCCAGTAAATATTGCTTACTAGAATCATAACAGGATTGTACTAGTGAGCAGGCACACTGATGAAATAGTTAATACTGAGGATGGATCATTTAAGAAAGCTTTTATATATTAAGTTATTACATTATTTATTTATTTTTAAATAATTGGGATTATATTGAAATATTACATTTAACAGTCACATTTTTTTTCTAATTAACTGCAACTCGATAATTTCCTTAAGTTCCTAAGAAACTTTTTAGTTTAAGCTCAGTATGCTTCAGGAGAAAATATTGTACCTTTTTATTCCACTATATTTATCTGACAGATATTTAGCAGATTTAAGTCCCCTTCCACCCCAAAAAAAAACAAAAAACACTAATGTGGAAACTTGAAGCCTGAAAATGGACTTTACATTGAAGCAGATCTAGCAGTGAATCTTTATAAATGAGCAATAATTGCATATTTATAGATTCATTATATCATTACTATATTAATAATAATACCTCAGTATTTTACTGAAGCAACATTTTAAATGCTTGATGTTTACTTGTTACTGTATTTGTATTACATGGCATTGAAACTTACTCAAGGACTCAAGCATGTGAATACCTCTTCCACCACTAAGCACTGCTTGTGTAATGTATAGGCTATGTCATAGTTGTATGCCATAGTTATGTGCTATTTAACAAAAAACTGTGTAGTTATATTTGATGACAATGTAGCTGGATACTATTCCAAAGAGGAAGATCACTGAACCAAATTGTCTGTGGGTGTGTATGTTAAGCCGGTGTAGCTGATGGATGGCTGGATGGCACACATATGGATTATTAACTCAGACTACGTCAGCAGAAAAGCTCAGCAGAGACTGTTGTATCTCAGACACACTCTTCCAACAGTTTCATTAACACTATCCTCACTTCATCTATAACAGTTGCACAGCTGCACATTGTCACTCTGAACCACCGCACACCACTTTGCATCACGGTGAGCCAGTTCCAATCATATCTCATCTACCCCACCCTGTTCACCATCCAATTCCAGCTGTGCCCTCTGGGTGGCGCTACTGGTCTTTGTCCACCAAAACAACCTGGTTCAAGAGCAGCTTTTCTACTGCTGCCAAAACAGCTGTGAATTCTGCCTCTGAATTGGTTGTCCTTGCATCTTACACTGTGACACATGCAGCTCTTCAGTGTCTACTTAAGAATATTGTAATTATAATTCACTGTTTCAGTAGGCCTATGTTATGTCTGCCTATATGTTGACCAGCTGACACACTGTAGTGAGCATTTCCCCCATGCTGTACTGAAAACAAATTCCCCTACGATTATTACTACTACTATTACTACTATTACTACAAAACATTAAAGGTGCATTGTGTAGAATTTAGTGGCATCTAGCAAAACAGACTTAGCAGAAATTGAATATATTATTCATAAATATGTTTGAATTAGTGCATAATCACCTGAAAGAAATTATTAAAATGATCCACTTACTTTGAGACACCCAAATGGGAAAATCTATTGCAGATTATATGTATGTAGACTTAATGAGACTCAGGTATTGATGGCACAATATTACTGTGGGTTCTAATATTAAAAAATGTCTGCAACATGAAACTTAAGGCTGTGAAATACAACAAGTGTTGGCTGAGTCATATTGGTTTCTTTTTACAAAAATATGGTCATAACTCTACTATTATAAAAATGACAATTTATCTGAGGAAGTGATTTATATTCAATGTGACATTTTACGAGTTAGAAAATATGTGCTACTGAACTTGGGATATGTTATTTAAAAATAAATAACTGCAGGTGAAACTGGAGCAAACGGGCACTTAGAACAAAACAGGAAATGAGTTGTTTGTTCCTTCAAAATAGAATCTATCATTAACAATTGGACTATGAAGGGTTTTGGACTCTTACATGATGTCGAAATGGTCTCTGAGACCTCTATGGGGTCTTGGCAGATGTAAACAAAATTGGTAATATTCACTTTATTAAAATGTTCATTCTAAAAATTAGATGAGAAAACGTGTCAATTCCTGAATTAATCACATATAACCATTTTTGTTTGTTTTTCTTGCTTGTGTTTTGCAGCTTTAGGAATCCAATGCATGTGCATTCTCTAAGACTGTGAGTATGTGCTCTTGTTCATTGGTGGTGGTTGCACCATAACTGGCCCATTATGCAAATGTAATGCACACACAGACAATGATGCTGTTGAATGCAGAGCAGAACATCTGGGACTAATGGCGGATCTCCCAGCACACATTTATGAGAAAGAAGAAGCTGAATGCTAAATTTCAAAGAGTTCTCTACACGGCCAGGATGCACCTTCTTTTTTTCTTTTTGCCTACAGCAGTGACATTTAAAGATAAAGAATATCAGATTCCACATTAAAAACAGTGTGAAATTGCCTATAATTATATTGAATGGATCCCTAAACTCCCTGAAACATCACTGAGCCTCTTTATCTTGTAAGGACCACTTAGCTGGATTTGGCAGTTTATAGCTGAAAAACATTCAGACAGAAAATAAGCTGACCAGGTGATAAGCAATAAGGAAACATAGATATTGTGAAAAGAATAACATGAATTTTGTAATTTCTTTTAGTAAACTCGTGACTGCTGACAGCTTACTGTCAGAGTGTCAATACATTCTGAGAGGAAGCAAGAAATAAACATAAGACAACCTTAAAGGAAACAGTATATTTTGGGAAATGGTTAGGAGTAATGTAAATGCTATTTGTAGATAATTGGCTATAACATGCAGAAGTGCTGGTGTGGTTGACTGAGGTACATGTTTTTAAAGCACTTTATACATAAACTATTCATGTTAATATGAGATGTTTGGAGAGCCTGGTAGTCTACAGGCTCTCAGGTGTGTTAAATGTACTCGGTGTAAATACATTTTATTACTGTCATGTTGAAAACATGCTGCTTCAGCAACTACGTTTTTATTTTGAAAGATGTGTAAGGAAATGTCTCTTTATTCTTGTTTAACATTGATATCCAAGCCTGCGAGGAGGACAAAAGTAAGATAACTGTAGGCTTACACTCATCTCTCACTTCCAACACTGCCTTTAAACACTGAAATTAGTCTGTAACATGCCATCACATAGTTAGAAGACGCTCCTCTCCTCCTCTCTCACCGGTCGCTCAATAACGTATAACCGCAGAGCCAATCCGCGTCTTCATTTGCTGATGGAGCATCACGCTGACTAAAGTTAGCCAGAATGAACCACACTGTGGCCGGAAGTTAAGTCATTTAATTTCAAGATAAAGCCCAAGAAGGCCAGTGGAAACCATGATTAAATGAACTAAATGTTCAGTGTTTGGGAATACAACATAGCCTATTGAAAAAGAACATAAATAGCCTAGTGAGACTGTTCAGAAATGATATATGCATATTGCAGTCCAACATTTTCTCTTAGACGTATTTGACACAGAAAACATAAACATGACCCAAAGATGTAACATTTTGCAAGAGCGATGTAGGCTGATATAAAGAAACACATGGAGGTAAAAACTGCAACAATATGAAACCTAGGAGTCCTCTGCTGCTGGGCTCGAGCAGCAGGGAGATCAACGCCTTGCGCAGGAGCACCTCAGTAGTTAATGGAGAGAAACAGTCAGTCACATTAAAACAGTTTGGTTTGAGTTATATAGAACATCCCTGAAAATGATCAAAGGGCTTTGTGGCTGTCGGGCAGTTTAATTATTCACATTGGTTTAAAAAGCTGCCTTATGTTGGTTAATAGTTTTATTGTTGTGAGCTCAGACCGGATGTGGTGTGTTCACTGTCGCCGCTTTGTAGCTGTTGTGGTAACGAGGTGCAGCTGCGGCAACTGAGTCGAGGTGTGCGGACAGGAGACTGGGCCGGACAGCAGACAGCGGATAGCATCAATGGCCCCGGTGCCTACGGAGTGAAGAATGGGCTCCACGGCGTCGCAGCCATGGCCAGATCCACCAACAGAAGCGCCGAGGAAGGGGAATCACGGGTGATCGCTCCCGCGGACCGCGGAGAGGCGCGGGACCTGGCGGAGCCCCGGGAACTGTCTCTAGAGGAGGTGCTGAAGTCCTACGAGCAGCCCATCAACGAGGAGCAGGCATGGGCGGTGTGCTACCAGTGCTGCAGGGGGCTGAGGGTGCCCCGCCCGCCGCCCGGGACGTCCAGCCGGGTGAAGGACCCGTCCTCCATCCTCCTGCACAGGGATGGTACTGTGTCATTGGAGCCGCAGCGCCGACACAGTGGTAGGACAGCTAACTTCCTCACAGCAGGTCGTTGTTTAAAATCACTCACACAAAACTTCGATCTGAAAAAGTTCAATCTAAAGATATGGCTTTGATTTGCGAAGTAAGTAAGCTCCTATATCTTACTTAACATTGCGTTTAAAACCTTAAGACCCCCTCTTCCATTCGGCGTTAAGTATAGTCAACAAATCGGCACTCAGATTTAGGAGAAATTAGACTTTTTTAAAAATTGCTCCACCTGATTCCCGCCGTCTCCTTCAAGCAGGAGTGTGTGAGGGCCGTGTCAACCACTGAAAATGTTAATTGTTACTAAAATACACCCTCTTCGGCTGATTATGTGATAACGAAATTTAAGGATATCTCACAGTGTTTCGTAAAAGTTCTATTCTTGTTTTATAAAGCAGACATATTGAACTATAAACAGTGGCACTTTAAATTGTATGAATTTCAGGCGGAGTTTGGTGCACAGGAACATCCTATTTACAGCAGAGATAAAGGACGCATCTGTCCCGCAAAGCACAATATTCCTGCCTAGTCGACGGACTCTGTATTCAGATTCCGACTGCTAGTTGCTGTTTTGTCCCACTCTCGATGCCAACAAGGATGACTTGTATTATGCCGGTAACTGATTAATTATTCATAGAAGCACAGCTTCACCCAAACATCCCTCTTGCAAAGACTGTTTTTTGGAGACTTCAAAGAGTGGATAGAAGCTCAAAGGATTTTATGCAGTCCTCTGGTTGATTCCCACCCCCCAGCCCTCTTCCCGAAATTAGCGTACCTGCATAATGTCCTCCTAATATAGCTATGAGCAGTGTTTATGTGTTCACTGCAGGCTGGGCTAAACAAACCAGCTCCAGGAGTCTGACAAAGACCAAACTTAATTTAAGACAAAAGTTAATTATCTGTATGTAGTAGCCAGTGCCAGCTTCGCCACTTCACATTTATGCATAAATCCAATACACCACGTTTTAATTATGTCTTTTTTCGGGCACTGAAATGTATTATATCCAAAGCTGATGTTTTATTCCACTTCCGCTTGTATCTTGTACTACACTGAATATGCTGAATGTCCTGGAAAGCCTCTAAAGCTCTTAAGTCATGTTCTGTAGGCTACTACGGGATGCTGCACCTTTTCTAGGAAGGCTCATATATTGTACTGCCAGAATATTGGAATTCAGGGGGATTTCCTTGTGTTGAATCTCTGCCAAGTGTTATCAAAGCTCTGCAATAAAAGAGGAAGTCCCAGCTCCACAACAACACTTGTAACACTTGTGTAGCACCTGTCAAGGAATCTAACAGGAAAAGTTTACGGTTTGTCTCCAGGAGACGTTGACGCATGTTGCTTAGCGACAGAATGGTATCTGTCTTAAAACATTATTGGTTTGTTATTAGGTGATCGTAAATGCTCTGTTAAGCTTAGACTCACACTTTAAAATGATTCCCAGGGAGTTGATTTTTTTAGTGCTCCACCATGTGCAGCAAAGATTGAAATAGTGGATGAACTACAACATTCACCATTCAACAGTTGCAAATAGAAACGCATCATCATTAATTCTTAGTCGTTGCTGAGGAGATGTTCAGCTTTCATTAACAGAGATGTCTCTCCTCGCAGCCTGTGTTGGTTTACACTGAGCTTATTCATGAGTAAACAAAGTCCAAATCCCTTAACCAGCATGAAGTGAATCTAGTAAAGTGAGTCCGCCCACAATATTAACACATCCACTCGGCTAGAGGGCCATTCACCATTAAGGGATTAAATTCACCCCCAGAAACAGCAGGTTTAGAAAACAAGAAACAGACGATTGATACTGAACAATAATCTGAGGTCCAGACTTTATTATTAATGCAGACCACTAAACTGACAGTTGAGGGCTGCCAAAACCATCATCAGGCCTCATGCCACATAGCTACAACCTGCAACCTCTGCACTTCTCAACTGTATACAGTCATGTCAATGCAATATGTAAAAAAAATTATAATTCTATATATGAGGCACTTTCCAAGCTCGTAACAATATGATTTCCAGGGCACAGAAATAGCATTAAAAAGCAGTCACGGATAGGTTATAAAAAGTTACACTAATTTAAAATAAAAGGCAGTTACAAATCAAACCATATATATATAGTAAAAACAAGAGAAACACTATTTGAAATAGTACAGAGATGATTATTTCAGTTTGAACATAAGCTTAAAAATGTGCAAAAACTATCAATTGTTCAGTCATCACATTGTTGTCGTGATTTGAGACTAATGTTGCATCCTTTCCACGTGCATATGGCAAATTTTCCCCATTTCAATTATTACTTCTTTCCTTTTTAAACAACTGTATATAGAAACAGCAGACAGGACACAAAGAGTAAAAAGGAGGAGTAAAAAAATAGTAAAATAGTTAAAAGAAGAGTAAAAAGGTTTTAGGCTCCTAATTAACACTCGACTTGAAGATCAGTGAGTGGGACTACAGCTGCTCTGTAAATGCAATGACAAGCTGATTGTGTGTAGGTGAAAACACTACTCCATCCTGAGGATATAAACATGTATGGTAACATTAGTATTCACAGCAGGTCGCCCCGACAGTCTGAGGTGACTTTCTGTTTCCTGTCAATCTACACCTCAACAACCTGCAGAGGATGAGCTGAGACTGAAGCTGCAGCACACAGCATTTTAATGTAAACATACACCCGACGTATCAGTCTGAGTCACTGAGTGCGACTGCAACAGTGAGGAGCATCCCGGATGGAGCCTGGTTACCAGATTCAATTCTGGCGTGTAAAAGTTAAGACTTTAAACCTTCACTTAGCAGCAGCAGCAACACCTCTGCTTTCATTTCCCTGCGTCTTTAGTCTCCTCTCAGGTGAAACATGACAGCCCGTCCCTGTTTGTAAACACAAGAGCCTATGCGTGCAGGTTACCGACATTGCTGGCATCAGCTGTTTCAGGTCCACTCCCCCTTCAGAGAGAGAACAAGTCTGACCTGATCCAGCAATAATACACACTCAATCATACTTACTGGAATAAGCTCATGTAAGGCAGAAATGTAATTTTCTCACTACATCAGATGTGTTCAGGAACCAGCTGTAAACTGGCTAACGTTACTTCCTCTCTTAATACTCAGTGATGCACCATGTTGGGTGTAGTTTTACAATTTTGGTGGCAAATCCTTTTTTTTTTGACTGAATATATTTTTGCTGGTTAAAAAGTGTTAAGATGTTAGTGTTTTCTTTGTGCAGTGTCTATAGATTAATTGATGGAAGTTTGCTCAAGACAAAGACATAAAGCTGAAAAAAAAGACAAACCTTAAAGCTGCATTGTGGAGATTTCTTATTATAATAATCTTTACAAAAACTAGGGAAACAGGTTGTGTATCCTTGTGATGTACAAATGTGATGAACCCATTTCCTCCCTTGTTAAACATTTGCAAAGCTGATTTTTAATTCCTGCATTGTTTGCATTCACGTTTACTAGCTTGAGGTTTTCTTATTCTCTGCCTTTGTTTGTGCATTGCTGCATTTGTTAATGCACTTTACAGTATTTGGAGCTCACAGTGTGAAATGATTGGTTGGTCTGTGCATCACGTCCCTGCATGCTCGTCCTGTGCACGTGTGTCCTCATATCCTCCCAAACAAAACTGGGACCCATGTATAAAAAAACTGCATACATTCTTTCACACTCGACAGTGAACCTTTTATCTATCTGTGTATTAGCTTGTAATTGTAGTTTTTAAAGCCGCATCAACAGTTTTTTTGGCCACTTGGGGGCAGCAGAACAGGCTGCAAACACAACATTGACATATTATCAACTTATAAAGTTCTTACGATGAACTTGTTTGCAGACGATTTACTGTTTACACATCCAGCTATTAACAGATGGTACCAGAAAACAAAGTGTTTCTCCTAGACACCCAACAATCATTAGTCCAATATTAATTATTTTTAGCTGCGAAATGTTCCACTATCGTCACCAGTTAGTTGCTACTTTATTTGTATTTTGTCAGATGCTTGGTATATAACATACACTTTATTAGTGCTTTTTTTCTTATCTGAAAACAGCTGCTAGTAAAACAACACTGAAGAAAACCTTCAAAGTGAATCTAAACATGAAAGGTGCAGTATGTAAAACTAAATTGATTAGCTAAAAGAGGCTAAAGAGCTTCGTAGAGCTGAGGGGAACTGCAGTTAGATGGTAACTCTTTGTTAGTTCATCTTTACAAGTGACCACTTTTGACATTACACAGTAGTTTAATTGATAGATAATACAAAAATATTGATTAGCTCCAGATTTAAGTACAAGAAAATGTTTCGATCTCATATTTGTTGACAAAAATAAGGTCTAGACCTGGTTCAAATTTTTTTAACGATACCCAACTTTCTTCACCAATAACAAATGTCAGCTTTTGGTATTTGTCAATTTTTTTGATACTCTGGGATAAAGACACATTCCAGTCACTACAAAAAAAAGTTAAGAGGTTCGTACACAGCCCAGATGGAGAGACAACACTTTTTTTGTAAACCTGAGGATTGGGACTGTGACGTATGTCATACCATATTGCAAGTACAGCACTGTCCTTATGTGAGTCAGAGACGCTTTAATAGCACAGTACCTTCAGCCTCATTAATAGATTCATGACTAAGTGGGTCTAATGGAGATCATATTGTCCCTCGTAAAAAACCTGTTTGTGCTCCCATACTCCAAAGTGCTCAGTTTGAATGTTTGTATGATGAGCTGCTGAAAAGCTCCTGATTGTTCATGTAAAACACCTGCAGTAACTCAGTCTGAGATGAAGCTCCTCACAGCTCCTGTTTGAAAGCTGCACAGAGATATAATAGGGTAAGCCTAAAGAGTGATCCACTGAGTGCACGTCAGGCCAGCAGGAAGTGAAAGTCCAGATAAAAAACCTTGCATCATCCCATCACCTCCTTCACTGATATGAAAGACACTCAGAGACTATGCACTGTTGAAACCTGAGGACCCCCCCCCTCCCTCCCCGAAAATGTGATTTGCAAGGTTTTCACATGACAGCATCTTTCTGCTCCCCAAGAGATCATTGCACATTTTTACCATGCAGAAAAGCTTTGATGCAGAACACACAGAACACACAGCTCAAAATCTGAATGCTCCCCTGATTTGATTAAAATATAAATTATCTCAGAGAGAGTTTTTTTTTAGTGTTTTCCCTTGACTGTTGCTCTACTGCAATCAATCAATCTTTATTTTATAGCTCCAAATCACAACAAAAGTTATCTCAAGGCACAATAAATGCAGTCATTATAATTCAAAAAGTGACAAAGGTCAACTCTGGCTTGACACGCAGGTAAAAGGTGTGTGTTGACGTGTGTATTTGGAAGGTAAAAGGTCATTTCATGTGACAGCTGTGGATGAAAATGTTCTTTCTGCCTCCCTGATTCATTTATAATTGGCCCTGCTCTTACTAGCCCAGTTTTTCCCTCTCTGTCACTTTGTGGTTTCTTTGAGTTTAGTCTCTCAGACCTTATTTCCATAGCAACGGATGGCTAAGTCCATCTTGGGAGAGTATGCGTAGTAGTGTGAGTGTATAACTGTGTGTTTTATATTTTCAGGAAATATTTTCCATCATTAGTCAAAGTATCAAAGTATGTGTGACTTGAAGCTAATGAGAAGAAACAGTGAAAGGGTGTGTGTGTTTGTGTGTGTGTGTGTGTGTGTGTGTGAGAAAGATAACATTAATTGAGTCAAACAATTCACAAAACTGGTTGGCTAGGAGACATCCATAGCAACCACTGCAGCATCGGTCAGGATGCCATGTTGATCAGTTAGTTGGTTGCTTGGTGCACTACTTTGTTTCAAACTGAAATATTTCTAAAAGTATGAAGTTGTTTGCCATGAGATTTTGTGCACACATTTCGAGCTGCAGCGATTAGTCAGTTAATCAATTAATCAATCTACAAAAAAGTCGCCAATAGTTTGATCATGACAAATCATTTTGAGTCATTTCCAAAGAAAAAAATGTAAAAATTCTCTGATTCTGAGTTGAGAATGTGAGTATTTTCTGGTGTTTTTAGTCCTCTGTGACAGTACACTGAATATTTTTGGGTTGTTGGTTCGGGACAAAAGAGGACATCACTTTCAGCTTTGATTGACATTTTCTGACGTTTTCTAGACCAAAGGACATATCGATGAATCAAGAAAATAACGACAGATCAATAGATTATGAACATAAATGTTAGCAGGATAAATCATACAGACTTTGGTGGTCTCCTGACTTTATGGTTCTGATTGAAATGTCTAGATTAATGTGCCCCTTAAAATGAACTATAATACCCTGACTTTATCCAGCGACACCATCTGGTTAAAATTTCAAATTTCCCAGTACTTTGGTTTACCTGCCAAACTTAAAACATTCCCATCAGCCTCTGTTTTACTTGTATTTTTACTTTTTTAAGTCTTTAAAGACTTTTTTGTATCCTTGCTGAGAGGTACAATGTCACCCAACTGTCCTTTTCACATCTAGCTATAAAATATGACACATCCGTGAGATTTGCTAGCAAGTTTTGGTTGCATTGTGGTTATTGCAAAATGGTGTAAAGTAGACCCAGTAACCCAAACAGTTAAAGGAATTGAGGTGTAATTTGAAAGATATATCCCTAAAAATAACGGTTTATTTGAAACTATAATGTAACATCCTTTTCCCTGTCCATATGGTTAACTGGGGTGTTTTCCAAGATTTAAGCTTGAGGGCTCTCCGAAGTGTTTTGGAAGCAGATTCCTCTCTTTCTTTTTGTGTTTACTGACTCATATCTTTGGGAAACTAGCGGAGGTATCATTGGTTACACTGTGTGACCCTGGCTGAGCATTATTCCAACCTGTCTGACAGGTTTGCAGGGGTTCATGTTATCATACAACTCCTGTGGGAAGGGCATCATAATAGAGTTTCGTAGTGTCAGTTGCTGCCTTTTGTTGCACATTGAAGCAGAGTCTGTGTTCGCATGGGAAACAGAGTGAAGCCCTGTTGTTGTCTGGCGTTCAGGTCCTGCTCCCTGCACTTTGTTGTTGACAGGAGAGGATGCCGTGGCAGGCTGACCTCCCCCCATCACCACATCCAGACCTGCACTCCCCACTTTTCATCCTTTTTTTTCCTGCTGATCTTTCTCATCTCTCTCTCTTTTCTCTCTCTTCCCTGATGTTTTCACCGGTCTCTCTCTCTCTCATCTCCTGCTTCTCTTGTCCGTCGATTGTCCTAATTCTCTGCAGTGAGAGCTGCTGATCGAGGAGTTTCAGGCCTCTCGGGTGTCATTCCTGACATCTGAGCTGGGAGAAAGAGCTTTTTTACACTCTCTCTCTCTCTCTCTCTCTCTCTCTCTCTCTCTCTCTCTCTCTCTCTCTCTCTCTCTCTCTCTCTCTCTCTCTCTCTCTCTCTCTCTCTCTCTCTCTCTCTCTCTCTCACGCACACACACACACATACACTTACACAGGCCCACAAACCTGGCTGCCACACAATAACACATGATCAAGTTATGACGGAATATGCAGAGGAACACATTAGATTTAATGAGTGGAACATTAAAACCGGGTGATTTAATCTTTATTATTGCCATTAAGTTCACAGGTTGACTATTAGTGAGGGGTTTTTTCAGCTGAATTGATGATTCAACATTCTGTTAAACATGCAGAAATCTTGTGTTTAAAACTGCCCACAGTAACATTAATAAGTCATATCGTTCTATTTTTCCAGACACAAGAAGCGACAAATCAAAATGAATGTCGTATAAATCACTCTTCCTAATATAACTGCAGAGTGTTATATGAGAAACAGTGGGATGTTCAAATTCACACATTCATATGAAGTTGAACCAATTCTTTTATATGTCCTTGAAATCTGGGAGTCATTTATTAAAGAAGTGTGAAAATGCATTTAGTAGGCCCAAATTAGGGCAGTGTCCTTCATCTATAGTTAATGTGATCACATTAGAAATACTCACATTTGGCACAAAATATACTGCTGGCCATGAAGTAAGATGTACTATATATAGTTTAATACATATAATTACTTCTGTCTTTTTTCGATTCTTAGGTGTTTTGTGTTTCATTTACTTTACTCTGTCTGTGTTTTGATTAAAATGACATGCTGTCTCTAAGAAAGAATCAATTAATGCAGGTTTAAGTAAAATGTGTCCTGATTGGCTGTGTGTCCTCTCTTGTCTCTTCAGATGACACTGATGAGCATCCCCTTCCAACTCCTCCAGAGTGTCAGGTGAGGATTTTGATGTAATTGCACATATCCTGACTGTCAACTAACCTATACTTTTTTAAAATATGGAACAGTTTTTTGTAGACTTTTCTAAAGACCTTTTTGGTCATCATCATCCTCCTCTTGTCATAGTGAAAAGTCAAATGAATGTTCCTCTGACAGCGTTTCTTTACTGTTCTCTGGTTTTATGTTGTGTTAAAGTAAACAAGTGAGTTGTTAGAGGGGAAATGCTCAAAACAGATCATCTGACATCTTAAAGCCTAGTATCAGTATTCAGTACTTTTGACTGGTACTGTATGTATGTACCTGCATCCATTTGTGTCTGCCAGGTGAAATTCAGGTGAATTTCTACAAGTCTGTTTACTCCTACTTGGTTTTGTTTGTTATACTCACCCAGCTGGTCCAGTCGCTGGGCGTGGCCATCTACCGAGCACTGGACTGGGGGCTGGACGACACTCAGGAGCGGGAGCTCAGCCCACAGCTGGAGCGCCTCATTGAACGCATGGCTGGGGGGGACCACGGCGGAGATGGATACAGGACCTCTGGAAACGGCATAACCGATGAAGGCTACAGTGGACAGGAAGAGGAGGAGGAGGAGGAAGACCAGGGACAGGGGGGAGCGATAAGGCCCGTGTGTACATTCCGACAGGTGATGGCTCTGTGCGCGTCTCGGCTTGCCAACCCAAGGCTGGCTCCGGATCACTACCAAGCAGTGTGCAGGGCTCTGTTTGTAGAGACACTGGAGCTGCAGACCTTCCTCATCAAGATCAGAGATGCTAAGGAGGTACGTTGGCTTGTCATGTGATCGTCATGGTAACAGGGCTTCACTTTTACAACTAATAAACATGGGAACACATGGCCTGCTTTTTTTTACTTCAGTGAATTCATTACTTATGCCTCAAGTGGTTTGCACCAAGCTGTGTGCACTCTGAATTTGAAATGCTTATAAACCCACTCCATTAATATTCCTGTTGACATGCTACAGAGCAGACACTGATAAATGACTGAAGATGCCGCCTCCAGTTTTCTTCCAGTGCTCAACCTCAAATCCTCACTTCTGTTGTGTTGCCACAGTGCTGTACCGCTGTAGCCTTGTACATTATGCAGAATCAATGTGGTGCAAAGTGTTCTTGCGTATGGAAGACACAGCGTCGTCAAACTGATGTAACTAAGATTTGAACAATCCATATTAATTCATCTTAATGTGAGAATGAGCTTATTCAAGTTAAAGGAGCAGTCCAGGAGCAATTTGACATCGCATTTTAATCAGGCGAGGGACTCACAGGAGGCGGAAAAATAGAGGACGGTTAAAAAAAGAGTCGTCAAAGTGGACACAGCAGGGCCCAAATTATTCCAACTTTTAGTCCAGAGGATGTGGCAAGCTCCAGAAACACTAGATCCTAGACTTCCCTCAACGCAGCTCAGTAGCAGCGGAGGAGTCTTTCATTAGACTCCCACTGCTAGGTATTTTTTCCCTTTGTGAAGTTTTCTGTTGAAATTTAAATTCACAAGAAACACAAAAAAACTGATGACATCATCAGGGTTATTTTCTCTGAACTCACTTCAGAACTACACAAGATATTACACAGCTGTTTTCATAGATTAAGTATGACTCTTTGTGACTAGTAAACCGATCTTTATGTATGACATTAGTGGTGTGCACCTAAAGGGTAATTCCGGTTTATTATGTGTTTGGTCATGTGTGTCAGTGTGTTCGAGCGTGCATCTGTTGGCAGCTAATACTACTGTACTAATCAGCCTAATATTTTTTGTGCACATTTATGACTGCTGACTCCTCACTCCTCTTAACCAGCCAGTAGGGAGCGCTACACAAGTGATAAAAAACTGCAGCAAAATGCATTTCTGGCCAAAAGCAAGTCTGCTGCAGGTCATATTTTGGCCTTTGTCTTGGCTCAATAACTGACATCCATAAAAAAACTTTGGTCTCATCTTGAATTGTATCAAACTCCCAGTTTAGTCAATTGTATTTGGAAGAGAAAAAGAGGGCAAAGTTGTGTGCATCTTGTTGTAAACATCCATCATAGTTTACAGACTTAATCCCCTGTTTAACACTTTGACCTACTCTACTTGCTGGTGTGTGCATAAGGTTTTCCTGAGAAGGAAGGGCTTATTATTATTGAAAGCTCGTGTTTTCTTGTTGTAGCAATACTGCAATCTCAAAAATGACGTCATTGACACATAAACAAAAACTTTTCCCATCAAAATAATTTTTAGCACTCCATAGTTTGACTCCTAAAACTGAAACACATCTGTATTTTACATTGATTTGTCACTTTACATGTTTAAAAGAATTATAATTTATAAGAAATAAAAAAAATGCTTGAATCAGTCATTAAAAGACGGTTCTCCCCCTTTTTTTTTTTTTTGCACAGTTGCTGAAGAAGATCACAACAGAGGAAACAGTGGAGGACAAGTCTACAGCCGAGCTGGACGCCCTGAAACACACAGACTGGGTGAGACGGCGTGACAGGGAGGACAATACGAACAGTGTGTCTGACCGAAAGCGTTGTGGTGTCCAACCCATACAGATATGTGTTGTTGTCGTTGTCCATCCCAGGCACGTCTGTGGGTGCAGCTGATGAAGGAGCTCAGGCAGGGAGTGAAGCTGAAGAAGGTGCAGGAGCAGCCGTTCAACCCACTGCCCACCGAGTTCAGCCTCACACCGTTCGAGATGCTGATGCAGGACATCCGAGCACGCAAGTTCCAGCTACGCAAAGTCATGGTGAGATACAAGACGGTTTTGGTAACCGGAACATTAAGAAGTTAACATTTGAAATCCACAGCAATGAAACTATCAGCTGTAAACTGGTTTAAGAATGTCTTAATGTTAATTATTTGCATATGAAATATTATACGGCAGTGAGAGCTTACGTGTAAGCACTTGACATGAAAGTGAGGTGGCTTTGAAGAGTAAGAGATGAAAGCAGCTCAAATGAGACGGAGATAAGCGGATGAAAAATCAGCAGAGGTATAAACCGCTGAAAGTAGTTGAATCAAAACACCCAGGATCCTGTTAATCATGAAATCTTTCCTCCTTTTTCTGAAATCTTAATCCTGCCAAAAACAACACTGTGATCATTGCTCGACTTGGCATGAGCGACGCCGTGACTCACATTTGTCTTCTTAAAGACCTTGAATCTCCCATTCTTTTTCTCTGACAATGCACTTACACCATATATGCACATAGGCTCTATTCCAGGAGAAAATGGTATGTAGCGGCCTAGTGGGCATACATGTGGCCTATGAGTTTCACCTTGAGGCCTTTTCCACAGGCAGATGCATAATTCAGCCTCAGACCACAAATATTAATGAAGGCTTCTCTACGCCGTCTGTTGTTCTGGCAGCAGCCGCAAGTCATCGCCAGAAATCATCAGTTGGATTACAGAGATTGTGTATTCATTATGATTATGTTTTTACGACTGGACATGTAGTGCTTGAACATCAGAATTATTTTATGTAATTAGGTGTAATATATCTAGTGCTGTATGGCAATCATATCATGTTAGGAGTATTGTATAGATTTTGTGTGTGATTTTGATGTTGTTTTCTCTTCTATTTTCTGTGGAGTCCTGTGCTCTAAAATATTTCAAGAGCCAAGAGTTACTATATTCTGCACCAACCAGAGCGAATGCTTTACAGACACAGTGCTACAGATGGTTTTGTTGCTCCCGTCTTTCCCAGGTGGACGGTGACATTCCTACCCGAGTGAAAAGAAACGCCCACGAACTGATCCTGGATTTCATCAGGTCAAGACCTCCACTCAAACCAGTGAGTGTTGCTTTATCTTGTAAAGTTCACAGCAGCCATATGGAGGAGGGTATCTACAGGAGTGTCTTTTTTTTTCTTTCTGGCTGCTACTGGTAAGAATAAATGTTACGACTTCAGTAAATAAATGCTTTGAAGTCCATGTCTTGTTAAAAACTCTACATTCTGTATCAATCTTTCTTTTTTTTAACATGAGCTGACATTTTGAGGGCTAACAGCTAATGTGTGAACATATGTAAAAAACCTTCAATATAAAAGCAATGCAGTTGTATTGCGTGCATGAAGTACACTTATTTACATTTGATTGCTTATTTCCCATTGACCTCACGCATATGACCCCAATCCCCAATCTCACTGTCTGATCATAGAGCTGTTTCAGGTACCTTTGCATTTAGACTTGTCCCGTTGGCATTTCAACACTACTTTACTTCAGAGCAACACTTTCAGACAAGAACTTGAGGCTGAACTGAATGAATGCATCAATTTATCAACAGTACATCAGTAGATGACCCCTGAGTGTTATGGGATGCAGTTAAAGCTTGTATTAGAAACAAAATCATATCTTTTGCATCAAATCTTAAAAAAGCTAAAAAACACTGTATTGAATCCCTGGAAACGGAAGTTGCTGGGCTAGAACAAAGCATTCTAATAATATTTAATCTGAAAGCATTCACAAGCGACAACATTTATTGGATGAACGTAATGGCTTATTAAGACAGGAAGCAGAATTCATTGTTCAGCTCACTAGGCAGAACCACTATATGAACAGTGGGCGACCTGGCCACCTGGATCCCCTTGAGTTAAGGACGAATGATAATTTAGCAACTCACTCGTGTACCATTTTTTTCTTTAATCTGTCACTTGTCTGTAGCTTAACTAGCTAGTTCTCTCTCTCATCTACTTTTTCATAAGTATTAGTGAGTTCTGGTGATTTCTTCCCCTCCTCATTAGGTCGGGGAGCGCAGCCTCCCCCCTCCTCCACCACAGGAGCAGTCCCTCCACGAACGGGTCCTGGCTGGGATCAAGCAGGAGAGGAAACTCAAGCCTGTGCTCCTGCCCAGCTGCAGACGTAAGGGGACAATCACTCACCACAAGCTGTTTCCTTACTGCTGCATACCTAAAGGAAAGCCACATACCACAGGTCACATTGACTCTTATCTGTCAGTGCTGAGAAATCATAATACTGAATGTTAAATAGTGTAATGAAAACAGAACAAATAACCCTTAATATTAACCCCTTTTCATTTAAAGCTGACATAAAATGATGATGTCTGGCATTATGTTGATATTAAGTGAAGTCAAATATCTACTGACTGCTTTAGACTTCATTCTTATTGTGTTTGTGTGTTTGAGTCTAAACTGCCTTTTGAAAGACGCCACATGACTCTCAGTGTGATCCATGCTACACTGTCACTGCGCTATCCAAAAAATAAATGTTACACTGAAGGTGAATGGACGACCCACTCTGCCTAATAATGACTTCAGGGCTGTAGTCTGCACCCTCTGTACCATAGCCTGTGAGGGTCATTCTGCTGTAGTGTCTAACAAGAGTATTTTTCCATTTTGAGCTACAGTATATGTGGAGGTGGTGTTGTATTTCATAAATATTGACCAGCTATTTACAGATCAAGGTCAATTCAACGTGTTATAGGATAAAGGAGCCTCATTTTGTAGACAGGCTGAATGAAAAAAGACACTGATTGGTTTGTTTTAAGCTGCTGCTGGTAAGATGTGACGATGAGGGGTCAGGGCAGGTAGTGTACAGTAGGTTTATCAGAGGTTTTTTGATGAAACCATCGTTGCATCTGATTTTTTTTCTTCATCTGTATATAGTCTGCAATGAAGTCATAAAAAAGACGAAAAAAATACCTTCATATACAAATAGTTTTGATTGGTGCAGCTTTAAGTGCTGTTCCCTGAAAGTGTTTTTTTGATTTCTCTCCCCTCAGCATTTGGCTCTCTGCCCTGCCTGGCTCAGACTTGTCCTTGTAATGTCAAATCTACTTCGTGCATCGACCTGTCCGTGTCGGAGCCCTGCCCCCGGCAACTGTCCCGCCCTCGCGTCCTGCTCAAGGCCCCAACTCTGGCTGAGATGGAGGAGATGAACATATCTGAGGTGAGGCGAGACACTGAGGGGTTAAGTGCTGTCAAAGCAGCACATGTTTTGTTTCACAGCATAAGTAGGTTAAGATACCTGTCTGGTGAAAAGTGAGTCAGTGATTAGGATGTCACTTTTGCACAAAGACTCAACAACTTGGGGAAAATGACTTTTTTCCCATTCTTTTGCTGCTGTGCATTTTTATCAAATATCAAAACTTGACAATGTGTTTCTATTTTACTCTTCAGTTTAAAAATATACCCTCACTGGCCCAAAGGGGGTGCTAGCTGCAGGTCAAAACTAGCTTCAACTTCATCCAGGGGGAGTAAAATCTTTACTGTTGCCTTCTCAATGACTTCTCTTGTTTTTTTTTCACTTCAGTTTTGCAGTCTGTAGTGTTTCTCAGTTGGAAGTGAAATAAGCCAAATTTAGGTGAGAACGGTCACAAGGGTATACTTTGCTTTTTCTTTGGTCCCTCTCTTCTACTTTGCTGCTACCTTGCAGCAAATGTTTTTGTGGAAGTCACAGAACACACAGTAGTTTAAGCTTCCTTTGTGGTCACATGAAGGCTCTGTGCATCCAGTAGTAATGCCCTGACCTGTGGAGCAGTATGAACCCTCTGTCCAGCAGCACAGATAGTTAATACATACTGTAATGTACTGTATCCCATCTGCCACTCCAAAATGAACACATTTAAAGCTGATTAAATTTTTTCTGCTCGCATTTCTTGGAGGCACAGCTGCCAAATAAGGGATTCTAGATGATGCCCTCTTTTAGTTGAACAACCAAGATATAAAATTGTCATCTTGTGTTTCAACTACAGCACCAGTCAAAAGTTTGGACACACTTTCTCATTCAAGTTAAAGAGTGTTTTCTTTTGACTGGTGCTGTATGTACAGTAGTCCAACTGTCCTCCTTTGAATTCTTGTGTTTTTGAGGTTTCAGAGGCAAAAAGTGAGTTATTCTTTGTTTAGCAATCCAAACATTCTTTAGCCTTATGAAGTTGAGTATTTATGTGCCCGCAGTCTAAAGTACCAATATAAAAGTACACAGTACACAGTTTCAGTCATTCACTAGTTCCATCTTCTCAAATCTCAGTATTCACTGCTTTTATTCATCATCGTGAGCTCTGGAGTTGTGATATGGATTTTTCAGCATTTTCTGACATAATTTGAAAATGTATAATATAATTATACTTGCAGGACCTGATATTTTTGGCCACTTGGAGCAGTGGAAATAGGCTATAAGCCCTACATTAACATTGTATCACCTTAAAAAGCTAGTATGGTGAATTAAAACAGTTGCTTATTTACACATCCAGTAGTAATTGAGCATTAGCATTAATTTGGAGTTGTGTGTGGAGTCATAGTGGATTAATGCTCCACTATGTTCACCAGTTAGTCTGCTGTTTGGTGCAGTGAACAGCGGACTTATCAATTCTTTTCACTGAAAACATCTGCCTGCTGTGTCTGGAAACAGGGTTGATGAGAGTGGTGAGAATGAACCAAAACAGTTACATTTAAGGCCATAAAACCCAAATGAATGAGCTTGAAGAAGCTTAAAAAACTGAGGATAATAATTCTCTGTGGGTTCAACCCCTTTCACAATACACAGAATCATTTGACCGTTGTTAACATAACAAACCCTGCTAAATTTATTTTTCACTGCAACTACGTTAATGGTATTGATGTTTGAAATCTCCCATGACCTGGAGTACATATTGAGCGGCCCCAAGGAGGGTCCTGACCATAATGTTGGGAAACTTTGTGATGAGCTGAGAACCCAAATTACAATACAATTCAGTTGAAGTCCAGGTGATCGAGTCTCACTTACCTTCTAAGTTCAATCTAACCAAACTGTATGAGAGTCAAATATTTAACTCTGATCTTGAGTCGTCTTCTTTTTTTCTCTTCACCATGACTTTATTGTCCTCCTTCACCTTCAATCTCCTCCTAATGTTGCCCTCTTCCCTACCTCTCCATGATCCCTCTTTCCTTTTTCCATTACCTCCTCCACCCCGCCCTCCTCTTCACCTTGCAGGAGGAGGAGTCCCCAGACAGTGCGGAGCTGAGGAGGGCAGAGAGCTCCCCCACGCCTCTGAAAAGAGATCGATCCTTCTCAGAGCACGACCTGGCCTTGCTCCGCGGGGAGATGCTTCCTTCACTCTCCGAGTCAGCCCAGCTGGGCGGGGCAGTCAGGCTGAGGGGCGAGAGGCCGCGGTCCAGGACGCTGACGGGCGCCGGGCCACCTCCTTATCACAGAGGTTAGCAACTACAGAACTTGCCGCTATGAAGGTTGCACATTCATCAAAATTATTACTTATAATTATACTTTACTTATCTGCATATACATTTGAGCATCTTTAGACAAATCGCCATATTTTTTTTGGAGGGGAATCATTTTGTCCAAATCAGCTAAATTTAGTTGCATTTGCACAATAATTCACAGTTTAATATGTTATTTTCTTCAAACAGGCTGTGATGACAAGAATATGTAAAACAACAAGGGTCAAATTGGGGTCACATTTATGTTGAGGCGCTGAAAGTTTTGCAATAAAAATCTGAATGGCGGAGTCAGGCTCCTATAGATACAGTATAGATTGTATAGTATATATCGTTGAGAAGGAGTCAAGGAAAACATCTTTTTTTTGGTTTATGACAGGGGTGCCCAATACTTGGATTGCAGTCCACCAGTTGATAACAAAGCCTATGCTGGTAGATCGTGTGCCATTTAAAAAAACAAAACTGCTGCAACTACAAACTATTTTATGTCTATAAAAGGAATGAAAAAGAACTTTGCTTATGTGACTAATTTTGGTGTTATCTCACGCCTAATTGGCAGATAAGCTATTAAAGCTGTTGTTATATAGCCCCCTCTCAGTTTTTTGTTTTTTTTGGTAGATCATTTATAGCTGGTCAAAATTCAAAGTAGCTCACAAGCCAAAAATGTCTGGGCACCCCTGCTGTATATGAGCTAATTACATTCATTTGGCATTGATATTTTTGTCCAAAGCAACTTACAGCAAATGCATTCAGCCTCAGAGGGGGAAAAAAATAACAAATAAACAAAATCTAATGACTTGTTACTCGACCCCTGACACAACTTTCCACCACATTTTTATTAAATTGTTTATTAGTTGTTGTTTTTTTTTTAGATGATACTGCTAATGAAAAAACATGTAAGGCCAAACAGCCTATTTCAGGAGGTAATAAGCTGCAATCAGTACTCAAGTCTGCATTTTTTTAAAAGCTTGCTGGATTGCAGCATATTTTGTTTCATTTTAATTCAACTAGTAACCCATAAATCCTGCACAAGCATCATTCTTGCATCTACACGGCTACATTAACATTCAGGAGTCTGTGGATTAATCATCCTAAACAAACACCGCTGCAGCTCATTTCTCCGGTTAGATCCTATTTTTTTCTGACTAAAAGGAAGACGGGTTAATGAGATCAGCCACTGTAGCATTTGTTTGTTACGAAAAGCCTGCAGACTTTTGGGCCTGCGGTGGCAGATGTTTCCCACCTGCTGCAGTTGTAGCTTTCATCCCATAGAGGGAGACACAGCGTCAGTCATTTCTACGGTCTGTATATTTATCATAATTTATGGATCAGTGGAACCATAGATTTGTATAACTTACAGACAATCTGCCGAGCTCCTGAAAATATCAGATCATCGATGCAGCAGCAACTAAAAGTCTCATTTCAAAGTTTCCAACTCTTCTGCTTTGAGGCCTGGAACGAAAGCAGTTACTAGGAAGTGAAAACAAAACCCAACAACTACTTACCTCTATTGCTAAATATGGAAAATAAGCACTTTCTATTCCCTTTGTAATTATAGAAGTTGATTCAGTGTAATGTTTTCGATGGTTTCGGTTCAACCTTCAAGGCAATGAAATGATTAACTTGAAGTAGAAACTTTATATCCCCACTGCTTCCAATCTGTCCTCAGATATACCTCAAGCATACAAACTCATTAAATGACCATTACCTCACTGAAATAACAGCACACTCACATGCCACCCCCTCGTGGTAAAGTCTTCACGGTCCTTGCTTGACAGAGGCTTGACAGGGATTACATCTGTTGTGAAACTGCTCAGTGTTGTGATGGATTCTAATCAAATCTGAAGATGTGCTGATAAATTCAAAGTCAGTGAAGGAGGAGGAGGTGGAGGGAGCTAATGGCTTTGAATAGTGTGGCAGCCGCGAGGAGGATGCTATCCCTTTGATGGTCATGATTCATGCATCAGCCTCGCCATCTATATCCAGAGGTTTGAAAAATGATCGCAACTCCTGCTCCCTCTCAGTCTCTTGATGGCTTCAAGCCGCCACTGCATGCCACAAGCCTGAGACAAGGCCGAGCAGCAGCCAGATGGAGATTTATTATGTAGTACACAACACCGCCAACAGGGGGGCTCTCCGGCCTCAACAGCCCGAGTGTGAGGATGTAAGCCTGTAAGCCCCTGGCTGTCATGAGCAGCTGATCCAAATTATATGTACTGATGATGTTTACCGGCCATCCTCCCAGCCTGTTTGCTTTCCATTAGAGCCAAATTGACACCTTCCATTTGCAGGATCGAAGAGGCACCCAGTTTCAGCTGTGTGTTTGTAACCCCCCACACACACACCCTCCGCAAGCCTCTTCTGAGCTCCTCTTTTAAGCCAGACCTCTCACTGTGATCTAAGTTACAGATGTAGCAGCATGGGCCCAATCACTCCCCTGGAATCAGATTAATAATACATGACAGTGTTGGCGTCAATCAGCAAACATCCTGAAGGACTGAGATCTGAGACGCAACTGAATGAAAGAGGCTGATGTGTAATTTATGGACTTGTTAGACCATGATTTGTGGCTTTCTTTCATTCACTCTTTTCTGACCTCATTTGATTCAGTTGTATCTAGTTCCCTCCTAAAGAAACTCTCATTCTTTCCTGTCTGTCTCTTTCATTTTTCATCCATGCCACCCTCCCCAGCCTCCTTACCGGTTCATGGCTGGGTGCCACCCTCTCCCGCCCGCCTGTCTCTGAGTTCAGTCGACGAGACCACGGAGGGATCCGAAACGATATCCGGCTCCAGAGCTGGAGACGAGCACCAGTGGATGGTGAGTGGGAATCACAGCCGGCAGCACAGATGGCCCATCGCTAAAAGACTTCACGTGAAGTCTCAGCGGCCCCACTGTTAATGGAAATGTACTACAAAACCCCCATCTTTATCAAGTCATTTATGTCTGTTATTGAGTCCAAAAATCCAAAAAAATGTCACTTTATTCCTGAAAATGATTGAGAGGAATTAATTGTTGAAGTACAATAAATATGAAATTCACTTTAAAAGCTGCTCTAATCAATATTTTTGTGTTAACAGTAGCTCAAATGGTGATTTGTAATGTGTTAAGATTCGTTACAAACACACAAATCATTCACCTCATCTCTACAGAGAGTTTTAGCATCTTTCAGCTCATTGTTTTGGTTTTATGACTCGCAACTAGCATCATTTCAAGCTAGCAGCTAACTGGTGAACACAGGTAAGCATTTAGCTGCTAAAGAGCTAGATATTTTTTTCTCAGAAGTTAATGGAGACCAAACAAAGCTATCAGGAGAGTGAATATTAGGTAATATTAATCAGTTGGACACAAACATTGCTCCAGATGAATGCTAATATCGGCTAGATGTGTTAATAATCAACAGTTTAGCCATGTCAGCTAAAAGGTGATAAGTACTGTGTGCCAACATTGTTTTTACATTGTTGTTTCTGCTGCATATATATTAAATAATAATAATACATTTATAGCAGCAACAACAGTATTTAGCATTTCCATAACCACGTTTACCATCATCATCTCATTTATTGCAGTCCTTAAAAACTGCAGTGTTTTACATGATGAAGAGACAGCGGTAATTATAACAATTCTAGATAAAAGCAAGGCTGAAAAATGTGCCTCAAGTGATGTTTTTATCCTCTTTGTTAGTTTTTGTTACAGTGAGCAGTAGAGACTGTGAGGATGTGAGGGTTCTACAGGGACATTGTATCAACCTAGAAATCACTGGAAAGTCCATAAACACATTTACACACAAGAACAAAAACCTTAACACGTTTCCTAAAACTACCTGAAAGCCAGAGCACAGATGTGGACTCTTTTCTTATTTCCAGTTAAAACTGTGGCTGCAGCTTTTATGTGTAAGCACTAATTGGTTAACAGAATTTTTTGGGCAGACCTGTGATCAGTACATTGAAGTAGTCGAGCCTACTTTAGATAAAAGCACGCACCGGCTTTTATAAATCTGTGAAAGAAAGAAAAAAGCTGACCTTGGCAATGTTCTTAAAATGATAGAAGGCTGTTTTATACATAATGAATTCAAACCCTCAGCCTTCAGAAGTGAAATCTTCCCTCACGTACAATGATTTCTTTGAGGTGGTAATCAGCAATGAGTTTGGCTTCTGAGCACTGAATACATTTGGTGAATGCATTCATCAAATCAGAAGGAGAGATGTTAAGATGGATTTTATATTTAATTTTTCTTGTGTTGGCTAGACGTAAGGCTGACTTATGAATTGTTTTTCGAGTCAGAGTTTGATATTGAAGTGCAACCAAGCAGCAAATGAAGAATATTTCACCTGTAGTAGATGTGAACGGTACATTAAAGCAGTAATGCTGCAACTGTCAGTGATAGCACAAAATGATAACTCGTAATTATCCAAAATGTCAGACTGTTCAGTATTTAGTAATAGTAGTAAGCAGATGTAGGTTTCACTCCTCCGTTCTGCTGTCGACTGTGTTCAGGAGGAGTTCAGTCACCCCGTGGAGAGTCTCGCCTTAACGGTGGACGAGGTCATCAACGTGCGCCGAGTCTTGGTCAAAGCAGAGATGGAGAAGTTTCTTCAGAGCAAAGAACTCTACAACAACCTGAAGAAAGGCAAGGTAAAGAAGAGGAAGCTCTTTGTCATGGCTGTTTCTCAGCATGAGCACAGTGTGTTTAAATCAACTCAGTAACTCTGTGTGTGTGTGTGTGTGTGTGTGTGTGTGTGTGTGTGTGTGTGTGTGTGTGTGTGTGTGTGTGTGTGTGTGTGTGTGTGTGTGTGTGTGTGTGTGTGTGTGTGTGTGTGTGCGCGTGTGCCTCAGGTTTGCTGCTGCTGCAGAGTGAAATTCCCTCTCTTCTCTTGGCCATCTACCTGCTTACTGTGCAAAAGGTATCAAAGCAAACTTTCATCTCACTCATTAGGAATCTGTTTACTCCACACACCACATTTATCTTTAACTTGTACTTGATGTTTGTTGCAGGCAGCCATGTTTCTAGTTCATGAGTCCAGTCTCTTGAAAGACTTGTATTCAACCAAATGTTTGCTTATATATTTTCACATTTAATGATGGAATCAGTCTACATAAGTCCCCACCAATGTGTTGGGATGTTACTCCCCCAGCCTCTTCATTTCTTATTGAATATATTTTAAAACAATCATTAAACATTTGTATATATTTCCAAAACCAGCATTAAAGGAACAGTCCAATTTATTACAACTTTATTTCATTACAACTTGAAAGATATTTTTGTAGTTTTCTCCATTATTTCCAGCAGTTATGAAAATATTGTACAAAGTAATGCAGAGATCTGGGAACATGGCAGCATCACTACATCAAAAAAAGAGCACCAAACACGAGCAGGTAGTAAACAAACCAACAGTTTATCCAGATGATCTAAAACCACTTTATTTGTTTGTAAAACTGACAGTGAGTGCCTGAGAAATGTCAGCGATAATCCCTCATCACACAGGAAAACTCTGAGTTTTACTACATTACTTGTAATACACTGGACTTATCTGACACGAGATATAGTGTATTTACCAACAGAGATGAATAACCAAGTTTATTATAGTTTACCTATAATTTATAGTTAATTACAGTTAATCTGCCGTCACAGATTTTATTTTATTACAGTTTTATTACAGTCCTGTCTTCCTCTCACAGGTCCGTCTGCGGCTCCTGCAGTGCAAAGGTAACTAATGTAGTCTTGTTAATATTTTAGAACGCTGCTTATTTGGCTCACTCTTTAATTTATAAGGAATTACTACAATACTAATATATTAAAAACATATGTATTATGTTAACAGTTCATTCAAGTGGCTGCTGTTTCTGTTGACGTTACTTCTTTTGTTGCTTTTGGTTTTTTGTTGCCTCAGTCCCGGGTCGTGTTGGATGTGTGGTTCTTTGCTCTATAGGTTTGAGATTTGGGCTGTTTGGACATTGTTGTGTCTATTTGTGTTGTTTTTTTCATGTGTTTAGCACTGTTGTCTGTTTATTAGTTTAGCGTGACTCCTTCTGTGTTGTGGAACATTACTAGTTTGTCTTAAGCCTGTGCATTTGTTCCACTTACATCTAGTTCATTTGTAATAATGTGTGCTGAGTCTTGGTTATTTGGTGTGTAAATGTGGAGTCTGTAGTGTTTGTGTGTTTGCATCTATCGGCCGTACTTGCACACCCAATAACTCCCCACCTATTCCGTAACAACGCAGTTCATTTTCTCCTCATGTGTCTTGCTGGTCTCCAGATGAAGATCCCCTCAAAGAAGATGGCCCATATTCCTGTGTACACTGTGGGCTTCCACAGCACTCCAAAGAGTCACGGACACAAAAGCCAAGTGTATAAGTGAGTCTGTTTCTGTTTGACTGTAGAGACGCCGTAGACACTGTGATTCATAATATATGAGAAGACAAAGTCTGAATTATATTAACAGATTTTTACACAAATGCCCTCATAAACCAAGAATATTATGATAAGATAATCCTTTATTAGTCCCACGGTGGGGAAAATTACAGTATTGCAGCAGCAAGTGGATAGAAGAAATAGATGAGCATCAATAAAAAGAATAAAGGGCTATAAATAATAAGTAAGTACACAAGCAAGAAAAACAGTAGTAAAAGATATAGTAAAAAATATTTTCATTATGAACAAGAGTAATATTGGTGTTGTCAGAATGAGGATATTCCTATGATAATGATATGTCTGTGGCAACCAGTAAGAAGGTAACTATGCAACACAAAGTGATTAAAAAAAAAAAAAAAAAAAAACTTTCCTTAAACAGTTTAAACAGGTATGCAATTGTTGCAAAAATTTCTTTTATGAAGGCACGATTACTTAAAACCATATCAAATCATCATGTGTGTTTAACATGAATCCACCATTGACCTCAAGGTCAAACTACCATACCCAAACCGAGGGGGTTTATTAACATATAGACATACAAAACAGCCAATACACTAAATAAATAAGACTATTGACAACACTACATACAATCCCAGGCTGAGAAGAAAAATCAACCTTTTCCTGAACCGTCTACCACCCTGATATATATGCAACCCGTCACAAGATAAAATAGTTGAGAATTAGTCCACAGCTACTGGCCAGATCATGAAATTAGCTATGGATATTCATGCTCTCCAGGAGATTATCCGAATGTTTACAGTGTCCGCATGACCGTCACTGAATGAAAAATTGCACTTGAAATATCACAAACCCAATTCACTTCAGCCCTGCTAACCCTAACTCTCAACTCCAAGTGAGGTAAAGCTGACATTTGGATGGATACTTAGCTTGTGACACAGTGCCAGTTCTTTCGGTTCTTTCAACCAATCACTGCCTAGTTAAACCCAAGGACAAACGCACACCTCAGGTTAAGAACACAGGTTAAAGCTATTTAAGTCTGCCCCTCCCTAAAGCCACTGACTGCTAACCTTTTCCAAGCTAAGCAGAAGCAGCCTCTGTGCTTACCTCGACCAATCACAGATTGCCTACTGAATCCAATCACCAGCATCTAGCCAGGCCCTCCCCTCCCCATCCTTTTGTTATATAATCAGTGCAGCACCTCTTCCAAGGCCTCTAAGCAGCCATTATGTAATAATTACCCAGCTGTCATTAATATCCTCACTCCTTGTGCCTGCGTGGAGACAGACATGCAAGTGAGGGCGAGAGATGGACAGATAGAAGGGTAGAGCGAGAGAGCTTCACAGTAAGAGGGAGAGAGAGAGAGAGAGAGAGAGCGTGTGCTGGCATGGTGCTCCGCTGTCTCACACCTGTCATCACTACCCGACTGTGCAGCGATAAGGATAGAAATAATGGGTTTTATAACAGTGAATGTTAGTGTTATTTTAATCAGAAAAGCCGACCTTAATCTTTTCGTTAGTGTCTCCACCCCATCGCTGCATGTCTTTTTTTATTGTTACACAATTCATCCTGTCATGTTTATATTTGATTCATTTTAAATGAGCTTAGAAAGACAAACAATATCAATTGTAGCTTCTTCTTTTTTTCAGACCCTTACTGTTTTACTGTGGGAAATGGGTCATGTGTCTGTTTATCTCTTTGAAATATTAATCAGTTGATAAAACATTTTTAAATACTGCCATAACACATTTTTTAAAAATGTTGCATACAAGACACAATTAGCTTAATGAGCTTTTCAGTACAGAAAAAACACGACAGAACAAAGACGACAGCTGCAAATGAGAAAGAAATAACGTGAAGAAAAAGTTATTATAATTAGCTGTTTTCTTCAATCTGAATCTAGTGCAGGAATGGCAGACTCCACCACTACCAATAAAACACATTTAACAGAGACATCATTACTTAATGTAAATACACTAAATGGTTTTTTAAGGAAAAATACTGATCATGAATAGCATCATTTCATGAAAATATGAAGGATTATCACTTAAACTAGACATGTATGCTGACAATTACGTCATTATGTGATTAAAGGTTGAGATTTGCAGTACTGTTACAAAAAGCAGGGTTGTTCCTTTCTGTAGGATATGATATAAAACTTGGCTTATGACTGGGCCTGTCACAATAATTACATTATCAACTTATTGTACAATTACATAATTATCAACATCATCATGTCTATATATGGACTTATCATATGATACATGGACATGACCTTGATCATAATTTTGACCTCAATACGGCCACACTTCACATTAGCAGCTAAGAGGCTATTCATGTCACATTGGCTAATCCAATCCCATCCTCCCACCCCCATTGCATTATTATGCTGTAATATTATCATTATATCAGTGGTATAAAATGATCTTCAAATGACAATAATATCGTTTATCGCAATTATTTCTGTGACAATATATCGTACAACAAAAGTAGTTATCATGACAGGTCTACTTATGATATGAAATGTAGTGTTTTGAGGAGTAAATGGCGATGAGAATACACTCTTTATTTGAACAAACATAATTTATGCTTTGAGAACTTTGCTGCAGTGATTCTATTAATAATATTAGATCATCAGGGTTATTTTGTCTGACTTGAAAAAGCAGCTTAGTGAGATTCTTGTTATGAATTTATACACTGATGTGAGTCATAAAGAAGAGGAAACTTCTTGGTGCATCAACCTGGAATATGAATATAAACCGCCTCCCATCCCTCCCTGTCCCTCCTGCAGGTCCCTGCGCACTCTGTCCCGCCGCTCGGTGGAGGAGGAGTTCCCCCACCTGTACGCACATGGCTGCACGCTCCGAGACATCTGCGCCGAATGCAGCAAATTCGTCGCTGACGTCATTTCGTCCAGCCGCCGGAGCCTGGACATCCTCAACAACACTCCCAAGAGGGAGGCCAAAGCTGCCGCTGCCGCCCCCGCCACCTCCACCATCGCTCAGAGACCACAGCTGCAACGTCAGTCCAACCTCGAGACTTTCCCTCCACCTCACCCGCAGTCACAGGGTCACCCCCAGCACCCACCACAGTCCTATCATCAACAGCGACTCCACACGTCATCGCCCTCCTTTTCACCACAGCTTCACGCCAAGACGATCCCCAATGCGAACCAATGAATCGACTGCCTGACACTGACACACAAACACACACACACACACACACACACACACACACACACACACACACACACACACACACACACACACACACACACACACACACACACACACACACACACACACACTCCTTACTCAAGCCATGCTGCTCCTGTGGTGCACCGTTTGCACGCACACAGAAAAAAGTAGGGTTCTTCAAGGATTCTAATGGTCAAATGTACAGTATTGACTCAAAAAGCCATGTGATAAGACTAGATAGTAAATCAGAATACTAGCAAGGATACTTTAAAGTTGTTTAAATGTCGCTTGTTTGGAGCATTAAATGCATTATTAAGTGATTATGCTATGATACAGTATATACATCTTAAACTAAAGCTTTACTGAACCCTTTTTTAGTAAGAATCAAGAGATGCTAAACCACCACTTCTTCTTCCACCCATCATCCAGATCCCAACCACATCATCTTCCATATGTCACCCACACACACACACACAGACACACACACACATCGTCACTCATGCACAGAGCCCAGCTCCTCCCACTCAACTCTCCAGTATGTTTTAAGGTTTGAGCAGGATCTTCCTTACCTGCTGCACCGTGACTTCACTCCACCTGACACACACACAGCTGGTAGGGAGACAAACATGGGAGCACAGGGCAAAACTATGTTAGTGGAAAGGTGGAGGTGGGCGGTAGTAGTTTTAGGGGTGTAAATGCCATGCAGCAGAGTCAACATATAACCCTTTCATTTTAGCTCTCTGTGGTTGCCTTGTTTTGTTTACATTTTTTGTCATGAATGTAACTTAGAGACACAGAAACAGAATTGTAAAATTATAAAGCATAGTAAAATGTATTTTTAATCATTTAAAAAAAGGGGGGTTCGTAATGAGCGGCTGCTGCATATCGAGGCCTCATTTGCATTTTTAGACACGCTTGAAAGTCCCCAGGTACAGCCGGACGAGGTACGACAGCGGCGACACTGTGAATGTAACGGGGTGAAGCTGCAGACTGCACCTTTCAAACTGACGCAGCATGATGATGATGATGATGATGTTGATGATGTGAAGCGAGCAGATGATACTCCCGCCTCTCTCACACTCCCCATGGACGCTTTGCAATCTGCTCTGGTTTTGTAAACACTAAGTTAAACCTCAACTGCAATAAAATCGAACGACAAACACGACGAGCGCCGTCTGTGAGTTTTACTGTCCTGATCTGTTGCTGTGAGTCACCACGGAACAGCTTCAGCAGCCACAGAGCTTCATAAATAAACAGAAACATAATATGTATATTTCAGGGAGTCAGAGGTTTGTGTATCCTTGGAAGTAAAATCCTGTTTTTAATATGCATGAGTAATAACAAATAGACTTATTCTAGAAAGCTCATGAATCATTTTTACCGACACAACATTTTAAACTACTAATGCTAACAAGCTATTTCAGGAACAACTTGTGATTGGTTGAACAAAGCAAATGAGTTGACTATAAGTTGACTGTATACATTTCCTTCATTTGAACCAGTATCACTACATCTTTACATTAATCAGCTTTCCAGTTCTTCATCAGAGAACCAGAGAAATTATTGACATCAAATTCCCAAATTCTGTATGAGGCATTTCCTGGCTGGACCATAACTGTATGTAAAAACTGTCTGAAAACTGTCCAATTAATTTCTAATTCAAGACTTCAGAAATCTTAAATCTTTCCAAAGTGAGCTCGGCTTTTTAAGGTGGAGGTTTCAACAAGTTATGAGGGGAATACAGAATGGTTGTTGTTGTTTTACATAGTTTGGGACTTAAATTACTTTCTTTCTTTCTCAGAGTTAGTCGAAGAAGGTCATTAAGCACTCCCATGTCTCTGTATTATGTACAGAGCTGGAGATAGGAGGTGCTTAGCTTAGCTTAGCATAAAGGCTGGAAGTGCCTGGCTCAGTCCAAAGTTCAAAAAAATACACCAACAGACACCCCGAAAGATCACAAATTAACTTGTTATATCTCGTTTGTTTAATACATGCACTAACAGGAATGTTGTGGGGGAGGGTGGAGGGGGGGGGGTGTTATGCTCAAATTAAGTGGAGAGATGTGGAATGACATGCAACAAAGGTCTACACACAGCCAGATGCTAACCAGAATGTGTGGCTTAACTGGGAATTACTGGCTGTAACTATCTCTTGACGAACAACAGTGGAGAGCAGTGATTTCTCAGTGTTGTCGTCACCAGGTGGTTACCAGGCAACCACACGCTGGATGGATTTATAAACCATTAATGGTCTAGAAACACTGTATAACCCTGCAATCCCCCTCCATAAAACTATGAACTGTCACTTTTAAACTTCTGTTTGTGTAAAAATTAAACAAATGAGATACAAGTGAGCTTTCAAGTTTGAGTTTGCGGTCTCTTTTTTTAAATGTAAGTATTGTAACAAGGAAACAAGTCATGTTCTGCAAAATACACTCAGCAGTGTTTTAGGTACATCTATAGCTCAAACTAACACCCTGCATTAATCCTGCCTTCTAAAGTTCAGTTTTTAGTTGAAAAATGTTTCAGAAAGGTGTCAATTTAACTTCATAATCATTCTAAAAGTTAAGGCTGTTGACGTGTTTCTAATATTTACTCTATATTTTTTTCTTTTCACTCATTTTGGCATCCATCTCTCTGTATTTGGACTGAGTATTTCCAACATGCAGCTCGCAGAAGGACGAGCTCTTCTCATAGAAAATTAATGGAGGAGAATTGACTGCTTGGTAAAAAAGCTCACAGCTGTGTCTCTGCCACAGCTCTGCTTGTGGTGAAGACTAAAGGCAGCAGGGAGCGGGAACCCATGTTGTGACTCTGTTGGTTGCACACATTAAGGAGTGGATCTGTGCTAAAGGGGTAGAAATAAATCAGATATAATGGATGGAAGATATCAGTACGATATGTCTACAACTAAACTACATCAAGAAAATCTGAATCAAGAGTTGGTGATACATTTTATTAAATGCAAGAACTTTGCTGTTAAATCATAAGGGTTAAGCCCTGTGCTTTATATTGTATTGACACCTGTAATTTCAACAAGTCACTTGAAGGCCACATAGAGGTGACATTATTATCTACTTACTCAAATAAACAAAACATGAAATAATCTCACAAACAGCCCAAGGGATTTCTTGCAGTGTGTTCAACTTCTATAGCCTGATTTTATTAGGCCTCAGGCAACACCTCTGTCATTAGCTCTTAAATTTTACTTGTGGAGATCTTGACATCAGAGGCTTTAATTTCCTGTGATAGTGTTAGTTAGTGATTAGTGTCTGCCTGATGAGACTTTGACTGACCAACAGAGCACATATACTGACTGCCTGATGATGAGAGAGCCATTACAACCTCCAGAAGATGATAACAAAGTTCATAGTAGGCAGCGGTATCCATTAATAGATTCAACACACTGAGTGAATTTAAGAAGGCTTTGTCTCAGTCAGTGCGTCTATAATGCCTCTGTGAAGACCCGCCTCTGTTATCATCATGAATAAATAATCTACAGGTCTACTTGTCTATTGGCTGATTTTGTCATCCGGCTCTGAATCCACTCTTCACACGGATAAACCGTATTAAGCCAACCGGAATGAGACACACAGAAACAGGAAGTGGAGTGATTGTGCCTCCAAAACGAAAGCATAGAATAGTATTAAACTTTCACTTTTTATTCCTTCTGATACGCACTTTAAATTTCACCAGGCTGCCATTTTCTTTATTACTAATGGTTCCAATATTCTCTTATCTCACCCTCTGCTGAGGATTACAGAGCTGCACATAGACACAGTATTTATATGATACATCTGTATAGCCTAAGATATTGTAATATAAATGTTGATATGTAATATATAAACATCATTTGAATATAATTCCTTTAATTTCTTCACTGGTTGAAATCTTATCTCATCTCAGGCTTAACTGATGAGTTTTTTGGCAGAATGATGGTTTACTCACTGGGTACAGTATAACTACCCCTGGGGCCCCAGACCCTCAGGGACAACGGAGGCTCCATGTTCAACTAGTGGTATTTGGTTGGGGAAATGTAATTGTTTTAATTATAATTGCAAATTTGTTGTAACTGCACGCACCACTGAAGCATATTTTAAACTGAAGACAACATCTGCATTGTTTCTGTTTCTTAGGGTTTTAGAAGGCTTTTATTCTTTTATGTTTTACTGACATGGTGCATTTTACTGAATACATCTGTTCTTAACCATGTTACTACAAACTAGGTACTAATAGCCTACTTATAATGCATAGAGAGTGAGGATCAACAGGGCCCCCAGCTCATGTTACTCTGGGGGACCTGGCTGAATCACGTCTTTTTTACTAATTGGCAGATGATGCAGGTGAAGAAACATTAGCAGGTTTTTACATGTGTCCATTAGTAAGTACATATTCTCTGAGTAATCCATTGTCAGCAGCTGTTATGATTTTGGCCAACAATACATTTCGTGTTCTTTGACTTTATTCTGAAAGATTTGGCCGGAAGTTTGCCGGTTGTATTCTTTCTAACTTTCCGGTGGAAGTGGGACAGCTTTAGAGCTTGAACTCAACAACAAGACTCTCTCAGGCTGGCCCATCACTGCCAGGAGTCCTTTTCTTCTCCTCTGCCTCTCTCTGTTTTCCTCTTGCTCTCCCTGCAGCCTCACTGTGAGTGAGTGGGTGTGTCGATGCGGGCCAGTGCAGCCTAGTCGCTGCTTGTGCGCACTCTGAAAAAGAGGGAAAAAGTTGATGATGAGTTTAGTGTGAGAACGGCCCGCCTCGGAGCAGGCTCACCGTCCAGGAATGGCAGTGTGGACCCGAGCGGACAAAAACGGTCAGCTGGACCTTCTCCTCCGGGACCGATGGATCCGAGTGGCGGCCGAGCTCACCCGAGAAACGCTGACTTTAACGGCCGAGGCGGAGGCAACCGGACAGGGGGGCAACCACTGGGACTACAATAACTCTTCGGCAGGCCTGCGGAATGGCATGTCGAACGGAAACGACCCGGGACCAGGTGCGGGGACCCCTGGCCGGGGTCCGTCTGCGGGTCAGGAACAACTACAGAACCAGAACCAGAACCACGGGGGGCGGGGGGGGCGCAGCGGAAGCCCGGGGCGCGGTGGTGGCAGTCGGGGTCAATACGACGGCAACTACGGTCTAAACAGCTCCGGAAAGTACCCGAATAACGGCACAAACTCAGACTTTGGAAGCCCCGGCTCCAGCTACGGGAGCCCCGGGTCCAGCTTCAGCTCGAGACAGGGCGACTGTCCAGTCAGTCTGGACGGCTCCTCGGAGGCGGTGAGGAAGGTCCGAGTTGTCAAACAGGAGTCTGGCGGGCTGGGGATAAGTATCAAGGGGGGGCGCGAGAACCGGATGCCCATCCTCATCTCAAAGATCTTCCCCGGGCTCGCCGCGGACCAGAGCCGGGCTCTGCGGGTGGGCGACGCGATTCTGTCGGTGAACGGGAACGACCTCCGGGAGGCGACGCACGACCTGGCGGTGCAGGCGCTAAAGAAGGCGGGCAAAGAAGTGACGCTGGAGGGTAAGTTGGCCGACGCTACAGCGGGGATTTGCATAGGCCGAGATTACACTCGCGTGTTCCCGTTGCACACCTCTGTGAAGCACCTTCTCTGGCGTGGGTTAGGAAAGTTCAGGTTCTTACTATACTACAAACACACACACAGAAACTGAATCAAACTGAACTTAAAGTATCAAGCAGAGACTAAAACTCTAAGTAGGGTAGATTAGGGTAATGTGGGACACTTTTTGCAATTCTGTCTTGTTTACCTTATTTACATATGAATCCACTACATTATATCAACACCTTATATCATTATGAAATCCCTGAGATGTTTGCTTGTTAAATCAGAAGACAATTTTTGGATATTGTACTCAAAAGGAACATGGCACTTCTATTAATATTCCCTACTATAGATGTAGTAATGTGGGACACTAGTTTTAAGGCTTAGAAATACTTTGATTTATACAAAGCAACTTATCTGCCAAAACTTTCTGAAATGTGCGGACCCATAGTTTTTAGGTAAAAAAAAACAACTAGCAGTCTATATGTTCACGTGTAATTTTAAACAATATAATTTACACAGTGCGCATATAATAGTTAGCTTTAAAATAATTGAATAGAAAAAGAGATAAATGCACTGGAGTTTAGTTGTCCCACATTAGTCAATGTCCTATATTACCTTAATCAACCCTATATAAAATCATATCTGAAACAATTGTTTGAGCTTGCATTAAACATTAAGTCACCAGTTACTTTGGCCCTACATGAATAAGCGCCACATTATATTAAATACATGAATAGCTTAAAGTGAACTCTTAAGTTAATTGGTGCTGCTCTCTGGTGCTGCTGATACACTAACAGGATAATGCATCTATCAGCACACCACCTTTGGCTCCTTTTAAAGAAGAGCAGCAGGATGCACATTTCCATTCCCTAACGCATGGACAACTTAGTCCACACACGCTCAAATAATCATTTATAAGAGCGGACACACTGACATAAACAAACATGCTCACATTCTCAGTTGATCTATGACCAGAGGCGGAGGAGCGGGGATTAAATGATATCAACAGAACAGAAAGCCTTTGATTAGTGTAAACAGGAAAGTAACCACAGACGGGGTCCCATTCAGACTTACATACATTAGCTCTGTATATTTGAGTGAGGGCTGCCAAAGATAAGAGGTCACTGTAAACATGATCAGATTAAATTTGTCCCTTGATACTGTCAAGGAGAGAGACATAGTGAAAGAAAAAGTGAAACAAATGATGAAAAATGGGCTGTAGGGAAATGACTATGTTGCAACAGCAAATAAGTAGAATATAACCTCTTCTATCTCATGACAAAGTGCTAAGCAGTAATGTGCCAATGTAGATTTACAGATGTACTTCTAAAACAGCAGCAGTGGAACAAACTGAAGGATGTACAGGATACACACGTAAAAAGTTGATATAGGGTATATGATCACATAGTAATAAAAGTTGTATTTACTGCATATTAAGGATGACTATCATACTATGCATCATATATGTACTAGTATATCATCAGTTTATTTGTTATGACCAAAATCAGGTTTAAGAATTAACATATATATTATCCAGTAAGTTACAATTTATGCAGCTTATACGGCTGACTGAAATTAACATTATAGTGATTTTTTTTTTGTCCCCTAAAAATACAATATTGTAGTATTTTTTTCAATAAACAATACATTTTTTCTCAATGAGCTCAAATTGGTGCTTTCTAAAGTTTAAAGCTGTATTCACGCTACGTTTTAGTAGAATTGAATCAAATGACTATGGGTCTAAGTGAAAAGGGTTGATAGTAGAGACAATGCATTCTTAGCTTTGACCTTTATTAGCTAATGTTTTTGATTCGCAGCACATTTATTGTATGGTTCAGTCATAGCGCTCCGACCAACCTCGAAACTCCTCAAAAAAGACGTTACAAGCTAGCTGCAGAAGAAAGTAGAGCTCGACCGATATATTAAGTCGGCAGATATTATAGGCCGATATTGGCCTAGCATGGATGCATCGGTATTGGCGTATATGTTAAGCTAAAAGAATTTCAGATTCGTATTTGTCAAGCAGACAGAATATCAGCTCCGAATGAACGCTTATGTTGTGCTGTGTCTGTCGAACTTGAAAGTAAACTATTGTTTGCTAATTCTTTAGCCGTAACAACTTTAGATCTAGTTTTATGGTGGTGGCTTTTATGTTAGCTTGTTTTCATGTTTTTCCCCTCAGTGGTTTAAAATTGATTGATGCGGCTTTAATCAATTTTCCAACTGTGTTTGTGTGGTTGTACACTTACAAAATGCTAAATTGTGCTTTCTGATATGGATGGGAGAATATCTGACATTGGGTTTTGTCTTCAAGAGTCATTATTGGTGTGTCTAAAGTGTGTTGAATTCATGTTAGCAGGTCTGTACAAGGTTATAGAAGGTATGGTGGAGGTGTTAAGGCTACTAAACTTCAGTTGGAGTAATAATACATATACAAAGTGAAAAGTACATAGATGGAGGTAGCATACTGCATGTACTGACTCATTGTGGGACTGAATGTATCTCCATGGAGATGAGTTCAGATCCTCAACGGCGCTAATGTAGAACAAGTCAATCTTTAGAAAAGTGGAAAAAAGAGTGAATTGGAGGAAGTGAGGCAACAGAGCCCTTGGGGTTCGGAAACTTCAGGCCACGAGCAGCTAAATGCAGTGTTTAATGGTTTGGAATGAACGCTGGATGAATACTGACGAGAATAAATTGTAGGAACTAATCAATGTGTGACACATTTTCACTGCTTTAACAAGTCAAAATGAGGCCTTTGTTGCACCTCTCAGAGTAAACCAAGGTAAAACGTGACAGACTCTTGTTTAAGGCTGATTGAATGAGAATCAACTATTTTTTCCCAAATATTGCGTTTTCACAGTTGGATGCTTGGTTTATGACTTTTTACAATGTAACACAGTAGAATTGCTTTTGTCCAACGGAGAAATAAGTACAATTTCCAAACCACTGCTGGAATTCGGCCTATTGCAGCCAACATGAGTATAAAACACATTTTCATCCACCCTGAGGTTCGGCCAAGAGGATGTGCCGCCTGCTGCTACAGTATACAGTTCAGACACGGACCTCTGTGTGGAAGAATGTGTCAGCTGCCTGTCACTGTGGCAGTGAGCTGTGTTGTTTGTGGACCGGCTCTTCCTCCTCTGTCTCTGCACGGCTCCCACCGCTCTGTGAAAGGAACGGCAGTCAGTCAGAACGAGGCTTGAGTTTCCAGACCGCTGTGCCGTGTACACAACACATAAACCCCCAGATATTCTCACAATTAGCTTAGGTGCCCCACATTCCTGACCTCCGCTTACATGTGCGTATTTAGGGCAAAGGTCAACTCCAGCGGCTCCGGCTGGGATGATTCATGCTGGTGCACACTTGCAGCACACTTTCAGTGTTTTTTATTCCTGGTTTGAATGGGGGAAGCAGAGCAGACACACATCAGAGAAAGTGATTGATGTAATAGAGGAGAACTAGACTATTAGAAGCATGTTTCCTATCCAGCATGACCACTTAATTAAAAAAATTGCCTTTTGGTTTCTTTAAATCGATCTACTGGACTCAAATAATGCCTCGTTTTCTAAAATACTAGTATACTCTGCAAAAAGGTAATTAAAGAAAATTGAATGTTATTTTAGGCTGATTAAATCTTACTTATTCTTCTCCAAGATAAATAATCTTGTCAAGTGCTGTTTGTACAAGATTAATGAAACTGTTTAAAGATATTCAGGCCGTTCTAACAAATCAGAATCTTAGCTTTGTAAATACAAACCTAGATAACATTGCTTATTTCAAGAATCAGGCCAATTTTAAAGCTGCATTTTATATTAACACTTGGCTCAAATGTCTGTATAATGTGAATATAGTTTTTAACCTATTGTTTGGTTGTTTTTCTGGCTTGGAACTCTTTTCAAATGGAGATTGTTTCCAGTTTTCAGCAGATAAACACACTGTGAGTTACACTACATACCAAGAACCAAATGGCAGAAAAGAATGTTAGCAACAACAGATAATATTTCTACAGGTAAACTTTCTTGCATTTGGCATGTAGTCAGTCATCTCGATGCCATCCTGTCAGAGTTAAAGTTCTCCAGTTTTTTGCTTTGTGAGCAGTTTCTTTGCTCCATGCCCTTGTGTATGAATGAATGAATGAACTATTCTGAAAACATCTGCTTTCGTCCTTGTAACACATGACATACACATCCTAGACATGACAAGCTGTTGGTTAATGCCCCCACAACCCTCCCCAGCTGACTGACAGACATAATATCCCATATGTCCTAATGATTAGTGGAAGCTTGCTGCTGCAGCCCCTTGTGTCTTATTGGGTTAGCCTGCTGGTCGCTGGAAGGAGACGCAGGATGAGCCCTTTGTGTGGGTAATTGGAGGAATAAAAACAGCACATACCAGACACAGGGGCCATTGATGAAACGGGGACAGCCCTGACGAGGAACAGTTCTTTTCTTTTGTTCTGAGGCCAAAGCTAGCCGACCATCCGTTTCACTGTGTTGCTCGCTGTCCTCACGGGGCGAGATCTGCCACGGAGCATGAATCTGCACAGCCTGAAATAGGCCATGCCAGTTTGTCAGCTCTGTCTCATTATGAACCCCACGGCCTGTAATGTCCCTCTGTAGAAATGTCTCCAGTTATCAAGCAGTCAAGAAGTTTTTATTGAACATGTGGAATGTCACAAAAACTGAAATATGAAGTAGGTCTGTTTGCATTAGTTGGGCACACATGGAAATAATTGGCTTTTAAAAATATTTACAGTTTAGAGAAACACCAGACTTTCACAGGTCTAGAAAAGTTCAAGCATTATTTTTAGTCAAATTCAATAAAAATAATGAGCTGCACTGATCTTCTTTTTAAACAATATTAAATACAATATTAGACAATTTGTAAAAACTGGACATTCAGTCAAAATAAGTTGAAATGACACTAATTTTAACAACTTTTTTGGGACACAGATTATTAAGCTATTCCAAGTGGAGAATGTTTATATATGTGTTACAATATGTCTGGAGGTGATCTTTATAAGATGATTATAAGTAATGTGAAAGAAGTCACTCATTCATTTTAGCACCTTTCAGCTCACTGTTTTGGTTTTCCTGCTCAGTGTTTCGGACGAGCAGCTGAGTTTGGTGTAATTTGAGCATTACTGTGGTGGATTGTTTGGTCATCATCATGCTCTGTTAGTTGCTGTCACAGGCTGTCTCGTCTTCATCTTGTATTGTCACTGTGGAGAAATGTCCGACCTCCATCAGAGCAGATTTTCTTTGGGGACATCTTGTATTATAAAGCCTAACTATTTCCACCAATCAGAACAATGTGTCAGTTTTTCATGGTCAACAGGTTTGATCGTGCATCACTCAGCAAACACATCACTCGAATACACTGATCTAACTTTTTCAGTCCCGTTACGGATACCTGGGCTTTGGATATCGGCCAATATTGAGTATTGAGCCTCACTTTGTGGAAGAGCGGGATCATTCTTTTATGTGTAACAACACATCAACATAACTGTCATTTATTAAAATAATGATATATACTACTACACTAAAATAACTTCTACTACTGATACAATATGAGTCATTATGATAGTTGTATCTGACAGGGACAACACCCTGTTTTATGATGAAATGATTATTGCTTTTGCTGTAGTCACTGGCTATATGAATATAGCTATATGAATATGAATTATCTCAGCAGTGCTGAGATAATTAGTTTACAACAGAAAATTAATTGAAATCCATTTTTATTTCATTTCAGTCATGATTGAATTCATTTATCAAAAGTAAAATAGCAGTTTGAAGACATCTCCTTCATGGTGGGTTTTACTGTTACTATTGTTTAACACTTTATAGGCTAAAGTATTAATTAAAAGAAACAGACACTTTAATAATGACAGATATGATAGCTGCAGCTCTATTTTGAACCCTTAAACTGTAAAATAGAGAAGCGATACTTTACATACAAATATAAAGGCTGCACAACCATCTGCACTTTCTCTGCTGGGTTTACGTCATCCGTCTTAAAATGGCCTCCAAACTATAATTGGTCTGTTGACTTTGTGTGTAAGGTCTGTTGACCCGAGTCCCAGCATCCTGTCAGGGAGCAGGGAGGTTAGTCGTCCCTCTCCTGTGATCATCTTACATGACTCACCTGGCTTGTAAAGCTCCACCGCTGCACACACTAATGCTGAATACAGAAAATCTGCCTTACATTTTTGTTTTTTAAGGATTTATTTTGGGGTATTTTTAGCCTTTGTTTGTAAACACAGTAGTGGCACAGAGGCTGACAGGAAGCAGGTAGAGGGAAAGGGGAATGACCTGCAGCAAAGGTCCCTTACCGGATTCGAACCAGGGACGCTACGATTATGTGGCACGCACTTTAAACACTCGACTACCCAAGCACTCCGGAAGACATTTGTAATCTATATCATACTACTACAACACAGAATGATGAATGTGATTATTATTTATTATCTGTAATCTGCTTTATCCTCTGCAGAAAGATGGCACACATATACAAACACACTTCTAGGTTGTACACTGAAAACACTGAATATTACCTGAATATATATAACTGAATATTAGCAAGCTGACCTGTGTAACTTCATGAGTGTTGCAATGTGCTGTTGCAGATGAACACCTTTATGTGTTTACACATGGACAGCATGATTTCCCTAAGGCGAAACCTCTGATCCTGGTTAGAAGATAACAGAAAGAGGAGGCGGGAGGGCGCAGGTGTGACTCTTTGTCAGAGGAAACATGGGAATTCTTTTTATTGTTGTGATTTGTGTGTGTGTGCGTGTGTGTGTGTGTGTGTGTGTGTGTGTGTGTGCTTGAGCTAGTCTGTCCATTATGGTATTATGGTTATGTTATTATCTGCATGTCTTGTGCGTTATACGTGGCGTCATTTCTTTTCTGTGAATCTAATGTGCCGTTAATAAACTGTGTACATTTTTTGAACCATTAGCAGCGGAAGGAAATATATATTATGGTCTGTTGTAGTCTTTAACGTTACTCTTACCTGTCCAGCAGAAAACAGGCAACTTTGGCGTCAGTCTGTTCACATTTCTCTCTCATAAGAGATTTCCATCTGGGAAAGCAGCATCGATGTTTATCCTTGTTTTGTGCCATCATCTGTCCCGATTTCATTTAGCCTCTTCCTGTTTACGTTTTTTTGAGGAAGACGATTCCTGTGATTTTTACTTGTAATGAATAATAAGTATGATCCTGCATTCCTTCTCACAATACAAAATGTTCAACTCGCTCCTCCTCTTCTTCTTCGTCTTCCAACTGTTGTATTTCCGGCGCACGCCCTCTAAGTTTGAAAACGAGAAAAGTCATCTGTACAGCCAGTGTTAGGTTTGTCCATTCTGGGCAACTGTAGAAACATGGCAGTGCAACATGGCGGCCTCCGTGGAAGGCGACCCCCTCCTTCTGTAGATGTAAAGTGCTCATTCTCAGGTAATGAAAACTCATATTTTCAGGTGACTAAACTCTGATTAAAACATACTTATGTATATTATAAGTGTTTGCTGCTTAATGCCACTATATTCTACACACACACTTTAATTTACTTTAACTTTTTTTTAACTTTATATTGAACAGTATTTTTAAAGGCTGTTTTTTTTTTTAAACTTTTTTTTTACAGTAGTAAACCAGGGTACACGTCAACCACTTTTCCACCAGCACTGTGTGTCCTTCAGAGAGTAATATTTATGGAAAATATATTGGAAACCCCCCTAACATTTAAAGGTAAAATAACCCAAGGTAATGCCTGTTTTTGGCTAATCCAGTTTATGAAATACTTAACATATCAAGTGAATTCATTTCATTGATGTAAAAATCCAGTAAATCCAATATTACCATAAAGTAGTCATGTTGGCTGGCATGTAACATTGCAACCAGAGAGCATATTGAAGAGATGGCAACATGTATCTGTGGAAAGAAAAAGTGTCCGTGTAGGTGTGTTGTTGTTTCCAGCACGCACAAAATACCACAGTTCAAATGTAGTTCTCGGTCCACAGTAGCACTTCAGACGTGTGATTCATGTGGGAAATGATAGTGAAACAGATGTAAGGTGACACGCTGTTTTTTAATGCAGAGTGACTCTGCTCACAATGCTTGCTGACACCTCATGTCAGTCTGAATATCATTAATGGAGAAGCTGCTCTGGTCTCACTCACAACTCGCTGTGCATTAGGAAACAGCTCCAGTGTTTAAATTACATTAGTGCTGCATTTTAAACCTCACAGTGCTGTTGAATGAGCTGCAGTCTTATAACACTGAAAGCTGCTGGCATCAAAAGCCTTGGCCAGTTTCCTTTGCTTGTTTACTTTTTATTTGAAAAGGAAATCTTTTCTAAATGAAATCTGTATTTTATTTAGTCACAGGTCTTTATTTAGCACTGATGCACTTAGCTGTTTGGCAGAAATTAGAGAAATTAAAAGAAAAAAAAGGTGAAGGGACCTGCACACCAATGCTCCAACTGCACAGATGATTTCACTTATTTTAGCTGAGCTTGATTGACAGCCACTTCACCCTCTGGTTAGATTTGGTAGACTTTGTTGCACCTGTTAGGGCGGAACTTTTTATGGTCATATAATTTATAGCAGGGTCATATAATTTATAGTGCACTAAAACAACACACACATATATATATATATATATATATCAAACTTGAATTAAGAAAAAGGGTCAAATGTACATAAAATGCTGCCAGTATAATTTTCATATATCAGACAACATATCCACCCATACCCATATCTGTGATAAGTCAATATCGGGTGATAATATCTGCTGACCAATATATCAGTTGGTCTCTAATCTATCGTATAAATGTTATACTTGTATCTTTATTTGTCCACTATGTCAGTGACTACCCACCTTCAACCTGATCAGAGGTCTAATCGGTCAAGACAAATGGCTGTGTTAACATAACATTACCAGCCTGTTTAATTCAGATTTGTTTTGTTTTTTTTAAATTATCAGATCTGATCTTTTTGTGTTGATGTTTCACATTCAGTTATGGTCCTAAAAGGCCACGCATGCACAGATTTCACTGAAAAGGTAGTCGCATGTGTACAAAAACAACCAAACCAATGACAACAAACCCTAAACACAAACCGCTCGGTTAGCTGAGGTTGCCTCCCTTGATGTTTACTTTTTACTGGGCTGTGACACAGACTCATGACGACAGGCAATATGTACAAAGAAGTGACGTAAGATGTTAAAAAAACAACCCACATGATCTGGCAGTTCTGACAGTCGTATAGCCAGATCAGATACAAGACCCTATATGCAAGTGGCCCAGATCTGATATGAAAAAATTTGATTTCGTTTGTTCATACTTTGGTGAAAAAAATCAAATTGGAGTCTTTCGAAGGGGGGGCGGGGGGTGGTGGATTTGGACTGTGGCAGGCCTTTGAAACATGCTTACATTCACCAAACTTAGCTATTGTAGACTACAGTTCGGGTATCAGTAATGTATTGTATTGGCACAGTCAAAGACTGTTCAAACAATACCCAGTTCTCATGTAATATGGTGCAGTAGACTTTTTCACAGCATATGTGACTGCAGGAAAAAGCACAGGTGTAAATAATAAAATGAATGATGGCTGAATTCCATTAAGTTGCTTCGGATTCAGAGTCCTGATGTTGTTCGTGCTGACTCACTATCACGTCTTTACTGGGACACTTGAAAGGAACAGAGCCATCGTTAACATTATTAGTAACACCTGCTGTGCTTTTCCTGCTATGATAAGTCAACATATATGCTTTGAAATTGACTATTGGTGACAATAAACAAAGTTAAAAAATGAACACTGACCTTACCGACTGGCTCTGAAGAAGTCAGACATGTAAATATAAAGTAATAGTATGAATTTGGTTAAACCAGAAGTAAATCCCTGTTAAATAAGAGCTGCTATGGATTATAACACAATTTAAATTACAATATCCGCTCATAAATTCTGAACAGTGACTGAAAAAAAAGGTTCATACACATCCATGCTTTTGTGACTGTATCTGCACATGTGTGTGTACTACCCCACCACTACTTTATACACACACACACATTCACACACGGTCTCCGTCGGGGCTGCATTCTGACACATTGTTCTCATTATGTTTCTGGCAGAAAGCAACTTTGGAGGGAGGAGGAGAAAAGTAAGAGGGACTGGACAGGATTAGGAAAGAGTTAGAGAGGCACGACTTTATGAGAGGTGTGGGACAGAGGAAAGGGAAGGTGAAGGAGTTGAGAGATAGAGGACTGTAGATGGGGAAGGAGGGAGGGAAGAGAAGAGTGAGAAGGAGGAGAGCAGTGGAGGAATGAGAGAAGCAGGCCAAACCACAGGGGAATTTCTGGCCAGTTTTGGGGGAAAAACACAGAGGCCGGGGTATGACTGCCTGACTCGCTGCTCTGTAAGCTATTATTTCGGCCATACCATAAGATGATTACTTTGTGTGTGTGTGTGTGTGTGTGTGGTGAAAAAGAAGAGAGGAGGGCGGTTTGTAGGCAGATAGCTTTACGGGTAGCTCTGCGCCACAACTATCGCCACAACCAAAATATGTGTTGAGTCAGACTCTTGTGCTCCTCTACTACTTGTCCTCTTCTCTTTTTTTTTCTTGTTTCTGTCTCCTTCCATGTTTTCCTCCTTCTCTCTGTTGTAGCGGGCAGTGAAATATGAAGGGAGGCAGATGAGCTGGCCTCATGGGACAGTGGTTGGCATGGGACAGTGTGTGAGATTTCCCTCACACACACATGAATACATACACAGAAGCATGCAAACACACACACACAGACACACACACACACACACACACACACACACACACGAAACGAGTTGGTAGTCCTCTGTGTACAGGCCTAATTAGAAGCAGAAGTGGAGCTGAGTGACGGGCCCGACAGTACTAATGAGTTCTTTTAACAGCACAAAGGAAAGACAGACGGATGGACAGACTGACAAACAGACATGCAGTGCAAGCAGAAAGCACTAAATCTATAATGATAAAAAGGGGGGAAAAAGCAGTTTATCTGAGGAAGACAGACTGCAGAGAGAAAGAGATATTTATTCTGGCAAGAAGAACAGGAGAAAAATGTAGCTCAGAAAAAAGGAAAAAACTAATCGATGCCACTATAAACAGCCTATGAGGATCTACTGGAATTTCACATATTGCTGCAATTATTGTACTGAAACTCAATACTTAGTAAGTACTGGAGTTCTGACTCAAATTTGAGAGTATTGAAAACGGTACTGAACCAGAACTGAAAGCTGGCATCTAGTGTCTGATGAGATTCATAATTTTTAGGTTGTAAGAGTAGATGTAATTTGAACAAGGTAAATTAACTTTTTTTTATTTTTTATTTTTTATCAGACAAATTATTAATCAAAATAGTATTTTTCTATCTATCTGGAGGGGATCTTTACATCATAATTTACCAATGTCAGACTGTATTTCACTCAGTGCTTACATACCTCTTGTTATTTTAGACTTGTTTTAACACTCATCACAATATTAACCCTCTAGTTGTCTTCCCTTTGACCATGCAACTTTTGTCCTCCCTGCTCAAAATTGACCCTTCTTGGTTTGATTGTTTATAAAGCATAAGGTATAAATTATCACCCAGTTCTGTGTTAGACCTTTTAAGCCAACTTCATTCCAACCTATTACCACAGGTTTTTACACATTTACCACACTGCGCTATGGCTCTTGGGATAGCAATTTTGGTTGGTTTATCCAGACCAAAATATCTCATCATATTTGATTTAATGGCAATCCATTTAATAGGTGTAGAATGTATTTTTCTTACTTTTGTGATCTCCTGACTTTTCCTCTAGTAACACATAAGGTTGAATTTTTTTTTGTTAGTGAAATTTCTTGACCACCACTTGATGGATTGTATGAAATGTGTATGTCAGCCCTTTATGACCAAATACCTGCAAAACTTTCCCATCAACCTCAGCTGCATTTTGTGTTTAGAGCTGATAGTAAATTTTACCATGCTAACACACCCATAACCTGCTAAACATCAGCATGTTAGCACTGGCAAAAGTACCACGGTGGGTGTAAACCCTTGGACTTTGTTAGAAAATCATCACAATCAATGTGTAACTTGGTGTTTTCCTTAAATTGGTCAGTCCTGCCTTTTGGTATCTGTTGGCAAAATTTAAAATGATATCCAGACCCTATTATTGGGTGTCATCTTCAGATGTTTTCATAAAATGGTTCATATTAAATAATGATATTTGTACACACCAGCAGGATTCATACTGCATCACACATGAGTGACCATCTTGCAGCCATATAGCTGACAAAAGTAACAACGAGGCAACAGTGGAGCAGGTAGGGTCGGCAGGATGGATGAACCCCATTGTAGTGTTTGTAGCATCTCAGCTGTGAAAAGAGGCTTTATCCAATGACGATGGATTTGATTTCTGTGGCTACATCAAAGACCATAACTGCTCCCAGCCCTTTCATTTAGACACAAAAAAGCAAAAAATGAATAGAAGCAGATGTACAGCGGCCACACTGCCAACAAATTACACAACAGAACATTCATATGCTACACTGCAATAGAGTTTTTCCCCTAACGACATCCAAGAAGTCTTGCTTGTGAAATTATTGACAGCAACATCTGAAAGCTATGGCAAGAACTTAATTATACACAGAGCAAAACTACAAAACCAAAGAGTGTTTGTCATATTTAACATGTCTTCAGGTTAGAACCACACATTGTTGCTATCTCTTCTTCTCTCAGTCGTATCTGTCTTCAGTTACAGAAAACAAAATATCTGCTTTGGAGTAGTGGCGTCAATATCGGTTAATTTTCCTTTCGACAGACTGACATCCATTAACCAGTAACTGGTTAATTTTTAAAACAGTTGTGATTCATCAGTTGGTGGTCAGGGCCAGCTTGTCTGCCCTGGTTAGCGATATGTAAGCCTGTAAGACACTTTTCAGAAAAAGAAGTTTTATAGAATGACATGTCAGTTACCATAATCATTGCATAATCACTCATATTATTCAGCCATCCGTGCTAGTTCTGGGAAGTCGATTGAATCAAATACATTTAAACATAGTTTCTTAAAGCTTATTGTTTTCACTTTTTTACAGGCATTTGTAGAGTCACAAGCCTACATATGATGTCATATATATTCCTACCTTCCTTTTCCATCTTCACACTTATCAGGAAGGCTATTTGGGGAGTTCATTTTACTGCACTGGTGTCCCCCAGGGATGCATACTGGTTCCCTTTCTCCTTCCTTTTACACTACATTACTTGCTGTGTCATCACTTCCCAAAACCTTTTTTCTTCCCTGCCTGCAGATTATACTGATCTGTATCTTTTATCTTAGCATTGACACTTAGGGTAATGCTGCGTTTGTTTTACCTCGGAAGTTGGAAGTCAGAGACTGGGAATGACATCACACCCCAGTTTGAATCGTTCCAGTGCAAGAAGTCAGAAAAGCAGTTCTGGCCAGGTGAGCTATTGGTAACAAAACCAGTTTTTCGCTGTATTTTGCACATACAAACAGCGTAGTAACATGTCCACAGATAGAAATTGGACAGTGCTGTGTGTATGACTGATTTAATGAGACACAAATAAGACGAAACAGGTTATTACTACAACTTTCACACTGTTGATGCCTTGGATTTTGAGGTCGTAACTGGTGAGGTTTGTCCGACCATCCGAGTCAGAAATCTGATTTCTGCGGATATTCCAGTTGAAATTGCTGACTGGGAACTTGGAAACATAACAGTTTAAAGATGAACTTCAACTCAGTGCTCTCTGGTTGACAAACTATGCAATGGTCACTGTTTCTGATCTATTTCATATTTCTACATATATTTGGTTTTTTTATAGTGGAAATTCTTGTCTTTTATTGGCAGATATATGTGCAAATATACCAGCATTAGTAAATAAATTGGAAATGACCATGCTGCCTGCTCCCTGGACTATCAATTTTCTTTGTCCTGCAAGGCAAACATTTTCCTGTATACCTCACTGTTCTACTCGGCCCTAATAAGATGAAAAGAAGAAAACTAATCATATCAGACAAGATTTCCCTGTAGTTTAGTTCAGTAGTCATTTGTAGCAGTGTTTCTGTGGCGATTTTACTGGCTCTGGCACAGGAAGACGACATTGCCTTTCTAAAATTGTGCCTACTAAGCTCTGATTTGCTTGGTTGTTTTTACAACTGTAGAAACAGGCGTCCACGAGCAGGACACCAGATCTGTTTTGTATCGCTGAACAAATCTAAAATGTTGGCAGTGATTCAGTGGTCTGGAACAATGTTAGATTTTTTGGTCAGTAGTCTCTAGTTTCAACTTTGACTTTCCATAAAACACATCCAACTTGTTTTACGTAGTGTGTATTAGTCAGTATTAGTTGTACAGGTTCATGGAAGTACTAATAGCATTATTAATGACGTTGTTAGCAGAATTATCACTTATTGCCAATAACGTGGAATATTAAAAACCAAACCAGCTGCTGCAGCACTGCCAACAGAGGGCTTTGGCGCCACAGTTCAGCGATACTCAGATTGATACTTAGTGAGCCGTTCATGTAGTATTGAAAATATAAAGATGTACAACCACGGAGAGCCCTGGGTCTGCGGCCGGAAAATATCTCAGCTGAACATCTTTGCATAAAATCGGATGATTAGTCTGAAAGTAGGGCTTTGCAGCGGAGCCTTCTTCCCTACATATGACTCTCAGACATAAATATGGGCAGTCAGGAATGCTCACTCTCACTTACTTACTCTAAACCACTTGCGTATGCAGAAATGTGCCCCAGCCTTGTTGGTAGGGGTGGTGTGGTTAAGAGGGCCGGTGAAACAAGGCTCCATTTCTTGGCTCATTGCCTCAGCGTTACTACCAGCACCGCCCTTCTCTATGAGTCATACATAGCGTAATGTAAACACAAGAATGTATGGACTCATGCACTGTGCTGCTCTGTCTGCTTTTATGGCAGAGTTCATTTTAAAATCGTAGACTGAACTTGTCCTTGCAGACTTTATCTTACATTTTTCCAGCTCTCATTTCTCATGTAGACACACACACAAACACACACCTTCGCAAACCTAATATCTCAGTCTCCATTCAAGAATGACCTCACCTCTTGAGAGCCTCGTCTCAGGTTTCAGACAGAGCAGAGCAAACCAATAGCCCGACACATAGATTTTCTTTTTCTTGTATTCACTACACACACACACACACAATCATACTGTGTTGCCAATTTAATGGCACAAATAGACCAAGAGAGCATGTACTGAAGATAATACTGAGGAGATAAAGTAGGAACGTGCAAGAAAGGATAAAAGAGTGGAAGAGCAAGCGAGTGCACGTGACCAAATTTGGAAAGTGAATCCCTCACATTGGAGCAAAAGCCATTCTTTTACAAACAGCAGACCTGCCAAGCACACAGTCGTACAGCCAAGTCAACTCTTGTTTTTCTAAGATAATTTCACACAGAGGACCATTATGTCCTTTTAAGACAAACTGAAAGATGGCAGAAACTGTTTACGTTCCAGATTCTTGGCTGCAATATGATCAGTGTCCTTTTTCATTTGGATAACATACTGTTTGAGTAATTAGGTATGTTTAAACTCTAGGCTGGACAAACACAAGACAAACTCTCCTTCCTTCCCATTCCACATAAATTTACCAGCTTAACGTTGAAAGAATCAAACCTCAGTTTTTCTCCATTCATATTTGAAAAGTTGAACACTAACTGGGCCCATAAGTGTATTTAAAAGCAGATTAAATGCTGACTTCTTTCAGAAAGTTCCAGAGTGTTTCCTTATGGCCTGGTTTATAGCCCCACCGTATATACTGAGTGACTGGGTGTTATTGGGTGGAATCCCACAGATGGTCAAACTATCAACACAGTATTTGCTGCAGATCTGTTGATATTCAACAGCTGTCTCGCTTTGGATCAGGCTACGGTTTGCTTTACCATACAGAAATTGGATGTGATTACTCTATTATGATAAGAAGGAATATTAGTTTTAGTTGCATATTGTAAAAGCATCTAAATTTGGCTAAATAGGAACAAGATGATATTGTGATTCGGGTGTTAGTCCTATAGAATTCATATTAATTCGGTTGAAACCTTGACTTGTTCCAATGCAGACCTTCAACGAATTATATTTTTCCTCAGTGGTCAATCTTTTTGACATAAACTACATAAAATATAAAAACAGAAGTGAAAAAATGCCAATCATAATTTCCAAGATGTTGTCTTCAGATGTCTTGTTTTGTCTCCACTGCTCAAAAATCAGAAAATAAATACAAATGAACAAAAAAAATTGTCAATGAATTTCTCACTTTAGGATTACTTTAGTTTTAGTTTCATGTTGCGATACTACACCTTGCAAGTACAGTAAAGTTTAGTAAATTTTTTTTTTGGCTGCCAGCATTATTCATTTAAAGCCACACTAATCAATAGTTCTGTATTTACAATCAATCAAATGACTATGCGTAACATGAGAGGAGTCTTTTGAGTTATCACAACAGTGCAGTTAGCCTCTTTGCTACATAGCATTGTAGCATCTTTCAGCTCATTGATTTGGTGTTACAACAACAACTTTACTGTTGGTGTTTGATGTACTCATCGAACCTCATTTTCAGCAGCAACAAGCAAATGTTTTCAGCAAAAAGAAAAGCTCAGAACAACCCATTGTATGCTACCAGCCTAACACCAAACAACAGAAAGCATAGTTAGCATCTAGCTGGTGAACATCAACTAGCTAGTGGAGCATTTAGCAGCTAAAGGAGGTTTAATAAAAAGTAGATTTAAGATTTGACTTATATTTGTCCAATGGACAGAAATACGACTTCATTTGAATGCTAATATTGCTCAGTGTCTATTGAATGTGTAAATAGGCAATTGTTTGCTAGCATGTTTGCCACAACAACTTAAAAAGATGATAATATGTCATTGTTGTGTTTACAGCTTTTTTCACTGCCCCCAAGTGGCAAAAAATTCTATTAATGCTGCTTTAAATTGAAGCCAAAATGAATTATATCTAAATTTCACCGTCCAAAAAAACAAACAAGTAAAGAAAAGAGAGTGAGAGTATAATCTATGTGTTATGAAAAGCCTCTAAAATAGCAATTGGACCATGGACAATGTAATAGTACCTTAGTGCCACTAAATCAGGCCACCTTGAATTGGGCCTACGATTATACCAGGATCATGCCAGCTCATGTTTTTTTGTCCTCTCTTCTTGTGTCCCTCCACAGTGAAGTACATCCGCGAGGTTTCCCCGCTCTTCAAGAAGCCGTCCCTGGTGGCCGACCTGCCGTGGGATGGTGTCCGCCCACAGTCGCCCAGCTACAGCGGCAGTGAGGACTCCGGGTCACCCAAACATAGCAGCTCCTCCTCCTCCTCCAAAGACAGGAAGGTCATCAGCCTGAAGATGTGCTTCATCAGCAGGAACCTCACAATGCCAGATCTGGAGAACAGGTCTGATATGAGACTCCTCAATGTTTATGTGCTGGGAGAAAAATAGCAGAGTACGTGCGAGTTTAGGTGTGGTTTGGTGTGTGTGTATGGTATTTCTGGGTCTAACTTCTGTTCATTTGATTGGAATGTTTGTTCTGTGAGAAAAAATGAGCGTATCAAAAAATGCTCTTTGTGGTTGTGGGTATTTGATACATCTAAAGAACGACTAAGGAATAAATACGGAAAATAGTACAGTTAATGACAGTATAACAAAACCACGGTATGATAAATGCCACTTCATTACCTTTACAACACAGGTGGGCGATATTAAATTGCCTCAAAGCAGTGTGTCACCATCTTTATATTGTGAACACGTCTGTGGTTTACTTCAGTTCCTCTTTGTAACTTCAGTTTGGTTAGAGTTTCAATATGCTGTCATTATTTTCCCAGCCGTTCTCAAAGATACAATAAATAATTTATCACATTTTTAATCAGTGGCTCTGCAGTTTGAACGCAGGCTGTTTGACTTTGGAGCTCCGTGAGTTGTCTGAGGTTACATTTAAAGAAGTGCTGACAGCCAGAACTGTTGTATGTTTACCTATGGGCTTTTTCGTGAGGTGTTAACATTATTTTATCTTCTCCCTTTGTGTAAATGCATACGATCAGCTGATAACCGTTTATACATGTCCTTCCTCTCATTCAGACTGTTGGAGCTCCATTCCCCAGACGGCCAGCACACAGTGGTGCTGCGTTGTAAAGATGGCCCCACTGCCAATTCCTGGTTCACTGCCATCCACACCAACATTGCCGCCCTCCTGCCACAGACCCTGGCTCACATCAATTCCTACATGGGGGCATCGGCTTCCACGCACCCCCACCTCAAACACATCGGGTGGCTGGCTGAACAGGTATTTTCAACCCTGTTTAGTTTTACAGCTTATTCATGTGATAATCCCTTTCACTTCCTCTGGATTAACTGATTATCTTTATGTATTAAACTCTCAGTATCACAGGATGAAGACAAGAATAACATTTTAATGATTATAATAATAATACATGCTTGTTTAGCACAAACAGTGGAGGCATGAGGGGAAACTGCTACAACAGCTGCAACAGCCTTACAACAGCTGCAAGACTGTCCGTTGCACCATGTGTTTTTAGCTGGAAGGCTATTCATTGAAAACAACAACTAGGGTTAGGTTACAGTAAATGGTTTACATCTTTCGATGTGATTGCATGTTTGGCAAAATTCTAACAAAATCATGTCAAATCTTTTTTATCTCTCCTTGCTATTTTTAACCAGCAATGAACAAAACAGACTTGCAGATTTGCAGAGCAACCGAGTGATATATCCTCTCCAGTGAAACATTCCAATGTAGTTTATTGTGTTATGACAGTACTGAAATCTAGCAGCCCATCTATATGAGGTCAGAACTTTTGAAATGTTGGATGCAGAAATACTGAGGCTCCAAAGCAAAGACGTTCCTAAAACCAGATTTTTACATTTCAATTTCTACACTTTTCCACACTGCAAAGTCTCAATATGGCATCTTTTGGGTTTGGGTTTCCGTTTAACAATAAAAATCTCATTTAAAATTTTGGGATCACGGTGAAATCGTGTGAGGCGTGGAAATTACAAAAACATTGCCAAAATCGCTAATTTGAATCAAAACAACCAACTGCATGTTGGACTTATACTTCTGTAAAAACACAGACTACCGTTATGTGACGGGACAGAGTTATTTACCTTTAATTCCAAATAAGCAGCGCTTGATGCTTGGACCCTAAATATAAATGAAATTGTTGTAAATTTGATTTTAAGATTCAACACATATCAAAGTAGATATACAGTGCATTTTCATGTCTGATAGATATTCAGTTGTTCTCTAAAGGAAATGGTAGCAGAGGTTTTTTTCAGTTTAGTTTGCTACATTTCATCTTCCTGCGTCACTGCACGAACCCAGACCTCAAACATACAGGCTGGAATATCTGCTCTAACGTAATAACTGCAGCAGCACACAGGAAGAGAGTGTTTTCCTGATTTAACCATAGCTCTACATTTAAATCTGCCAACTGAAAAGTGTAACAGGGGTTAGTCTCAGTTCCACATCCAGGAACAAGATACTCTGAATGATATCTTTTAACGTTGATGAAGTGTTCAATCAACCATTCACAGTCATGTTTTAACGTCTGGACTCCTGGCGCTTGTTTATCTCCAACTGGGCTAAAACAGGAAACACCAATGGCAGTTTCCGTTGCATTACGCTATTTCCTGTTGAGCCCACCTACTCGCCCACAGCAACACACACAAAAACAAGTCACTGCTTTTTACTGTAACTCCACCAGCACTCCAGTCACCATGACTCAAACGCAACCACCTATTTTTTTTACCACATCCCTATCATAAAGTGAAGTCAGATTGTCACTGTGAGCTACTTAACTCATCTGCAGCTGCACACAGTCATATCTACACAGACACACCTGTGCACTGTCAAATCTATATCACTGCACCTGCACATTATCAAATGACACCATTATGACTGTTAGGGCTGCAACAGTTAGTCGATTCATTGATTAGTTGCTATTAAATTCATCGCCATACCTTCTTTTCAAGGATTGGCTAGAATCTTTAATAAAGAACACATCCTATGAAATAATGTTAGCAAAAACACAGAGTGAGACTTAAGATATAATTAATAGGTAGGACAACTCGGAATAAAAACTAATCAATCAATCTTTATTTATATAGTGCCAAATCACAACAAAAGTCATCTCAAGGCACTTTTGAGATAGAGCAGGTCTAGACTGTACTCTTTAATTTACTTTAGAGAGACCCAGCATTCCCCCATGAGCAGTACTTGGCAACAGCGGCAAGGAAAAACTTCCCTTTAATGGGAAGAAACTTCAAGCAGAACCAGGCTCTAGGTGGGCGGCCATCTGCCTTGACTAGTTTGGGTTGAGGGATAGAAAGAGAGAGAGGGAGAGGGAGCGGGAGCGGGAGACAAGGAGAAATAAAGTGAAGAGGGAGAGAGAGGCAGAGTGACAAAACAGTTAGTCAGCATTACAGAATAATGAATTGGTATTTGCCCCTTTTTGGATCTTGAACCTGTGTATCCGTGGACGTCCTTGTATGATATAATTGGCCACCATATGTATTTTCTACATTGTGCATTATTTGTACAAAAAGGAGCACTGCATGTATATAGCATGGACACTTACTGACCTGGACATTGTAAAGAGGCCCCCTTGTATTTTTTGTAACAATGTTATATATGAAGGCAATGTTTGTTTGTTTTTCCTCCTTTTATTTTTTTTCTTTTCCCTTATGTATGCTATTATGTTTTGTTTGTTTAAAAAAAAATCCTTCCCAACTATTTTGGTTCGCTAGCTGCTCACCACCCTGCCTGAAATCTGTCTTGAAATGTTCAATATCAATCCACACAGTTTTCTAAAATTGTTTTCCCCACTGTATACCTGTAATCTTTCAATATATTGATCAGCGCTGACGTTTCCTCCCGACTTTCTCCTTCAGGTCCAGCTGGAAGGTGGACGGCAGCAGTACAGGCCTGTGGTCATGGCACTGACAGAGAAGGACATCCTGCTATTTGAATCGGTGCCATGGAGCAGAGAGTCCTGGTCCATACCTCTGCTCACACATCCACTGCTAGCCACAAGGTAAAGAGATAAAGGAATACATTAGAAAACACGCACATAATAGCACTCCTTCAGTAACATAAATGTAAATCATAAAATAGTCCAAGTCGTATTACAATGATTTGTTTTTTAATTCAGTAGGATTTTATGATTGCAAGTCATCAGTAAATATTGAACAGCATATCAGCCGAAGGTCAAAAGGAACTGCTCGGTACTTTCCATTTACTGTCAAAGTGATCAACAAACTGTCTAAAATATGGGAAGTACCTGAAAGTTGAGAGTTGAGAAAAATCTTTTAAGGGAAGTGGTAACCTATTTAGTGGAAGAAGAGAGGTTTGTTGAACAAATCTTAAACTGTGACAAAGGTCTTCAGCAGGGAAACAACTGTCACAAAAGAAGAACAAAAAAAATGTTAACACCCAGTTCATCGTGCAGACATCAAAGGCTGTAGTTAAGGTTGAAGTGGAAGTAGGGAGAATTTATGTAAGTTGTCCTTGACTATGTGAAACATGTCTGCGTGTCTCCCTCTAGGCTCGTTCACTCTGGTAGCGCCCGGGGGTCTCCTGCCCAGGGTTCAGACCTGGTGTTTGCCACTCGGACAGGCACGGGCCGAGGCATCGAGTCCCACATCTTCCGTGTGGAGACCCACTGGGATCTGTCGTCATGGACGCGAGCCCTGGTGCAGGGTGCACACGCCGCCGCCGAGCTCATCAAAGAAGTCTCCATCGGTGAGTGTGGGTGTATGAAAAAAACAGGTGGGTTATTCAGTAGTGAGAGTTTGAACACAGTAGCAGAATTCACTGTGGAGACCAGGGCTCGTTTGGGAACAGTTTACAAGGCTGGTTTATTTTATACTAATTGTATAATGTTGTCTAATGTTGTATAATGTTGTGTAATGTTGTGTAATGTTGTATAATGCCTCCCAACAAAACCACATCACAAAGTGATGAAATGAATTTATATATTTATTTATACAGTATATTAAACACATATATATTAACACACAAGTAATTATCAACTGTCTCTGCTGCTCCCCTTAGCTCTACAGAGATTTTTAGCATCTTTCAGCTCATTTTTTTGTTTTTTTGGACCCATAACGTCACTGTTTTGGTTCCGTTTGATTGCTCTTTTCAAAACTCTAAAAACCCAGTTCAAGCAACCAATCATGTCCATTATCTTAGACTGATCATACTGTCATTAGACTAGAAATGACAGGCTCATGCATTACCATGAGCCAAGATGAGAAAGGAAATACATGCACATGCTTTACAAAAACATTCTACAGTCATCAAGGTGAATCTGATCATCTATTGCAATATAGATTTAATATCATCACTAGTGTTGATATTTTTTTATTTTTTTTTATTTTTGGTTTTATTGTGCAAAAATCAACACAACAAAACCACAGATTGCAACCTCAAAAAAAAAACATGTTTGTTTCATAAATGCTGTTTGCAGTTTGTGTCAGCACACACAGGTTAGCAGCTGCTTGGTACAGTGAGTAAGCGGAGGATGTGGGTTCACCTTTGTACATGAAATCATTATACCTAGAAGTGAATGTCATGTGGTATTACGTTTTCAAGAGAAAATATTTGGTCATGAATTAAACCGCCGAAAGCGCATTGTGTTGTGTTTTCTTATAATCCCAGGTAAACACAGATAAATCCTCACTGAGAAGAAGACCACCTGTAGGACAGTTTCAATAGGTTATCAGCATTTACTAATAATACATGATGTAGATATCAATCAATCAAACTTTATTTAAAAAAATAAAAAATAAATAAAATGAGAGAAAATAAGAGAAAATGTTTGAATATAGCTTGTTAGATTGAGGGAGGAAGTTAGAAGAAAAAATGGATTAAAAAGACAAATGTAAAATGAAATAAAACAGATAAAGTTTAATAAAAACTAGGTCATATAAAGAGATTAAAGAGACAAAAGAAACATGAATAAAATAAAATAAAAATAGAATATAGAGACTAGAAACAATTATTAATCAAAAGCCAGGCTGAACGGGTAGATACAGAGCAGCTTCTTAACTACAAGCCTACACAAACTGCCATCCACACATGAAGGCATTTATATGTATATCGGCCCTTTTTTAAAATGTCACAGCACTTTCACTGTGACAGCAGTATCCTGACAGCGAGCGGTTCACTAGCAGAGTGCAGTGGCTCAGAAAGAGAGCAGCTCTGTTCAGGAAAAGCAGAAGTTGGAGCCAGGAGAGGAGAATGTTTCCACTCAGTGCAGAACAATAGTTGGCTGCCGGAACAGAACTGGAAAGCCTCAACCTCTTTTTTTTTTTTCTTCCTCTTCTTCTCCTTCTTCTCCTTCTTCTTCCCTGACCTGCTGCTACGCAACCACACAGTTGTGCAGGAACATTCGGGCCATTCAGGTTACAGTAGTACACATGGAAATGCTTTCATATTAAATTACCTCACAGTGAAAGCTGCACCAAGTGGCTTATACGTATATATAAGATACACTTGTTTTTTAGGCTGCAACAGAGAGGAACATCCCATCCAGTTTAATGTGGATGTTGCAGATTAACAACAGTTAAATTACCAACATGTATGTCAGACATTATGTAGAAGAATTTAGTGGTGATATGACTGTATATATGCAGTACACATATTACTCACTCTCCTACTCTTCTTTCTCACCCTCGCCCATCCAGACACTGTTCTATTCTGAAGCTCTTTCCTCTTTCCTCCTCTCTTCCAGGCTGCACGATGAACAGACAAGACGTTCGGCTGACGCTGCACTATGAGAAGGGCTTCACTGTGACAAGAGAGCCAGCTGACCCAGCAGGGGGCGCCGTGCTGTTCAGATACCCCTATGAGAAGCTCAAAATGTCAGCAGATGACGGAATACGCAACCTTTACCTTGACTTTGGGGGTCCAGAGGGAGAAATGGTATGTTGCGAGCATTAAAACACACACACACACTATATCCGTACACATGTGATTGTTCAGTTTTTTAATGTGCAAGATGACTTATTTCAATGACATCAGAGAGCCTAAAAGAGTACAGGTACTGAGGCCTTAGGTCACGATAACTACTTTTGTCAGACAATATATTGTCTCAGAAATAATCGCGATACACGATATTGTCATTTGAAGACCATTGTATAGCACTGATATATGTATATATATACACACACACACAAACACAAACACACCACTATAATGATAATATAATAACATAATAATGTAAGGGGCGTGGGGAGTGGGATTCGAGAGTCTATACATCCATAGTCATTGTGTTTTATCTCTTTTCCTGAACTTTTGAAGGTTTGATAGCAAACAATAAAAGATGCAGCACATTAGTCATATTTTAACATTTAGTGAACTGAAACATTTGGATTAAAGCTGTTATGTGTAGAATCTTGTGATTATAGCACCTTTCAAATTATTCTTAATTCATCTTCATTTGTTTGTCTTGAGATTTTAGATAATCTCGGTTCATTTCAGTGCCTGAGGGTAGAGTATTTTTAATTCTACCCCTAGAGGGCACCAAAGATAGAATTTTTCAAATCCTACACTTAGTGTTTTTTTAAGGGCAGAGATGACAGGACGGTACCTCTCTTGCCTCTATCTCTATATTTCGTTCATTCCTTCTTCTAACTTTCTCCCCCCCTCCATCCTTTCAGGTATTTGACCTCCACTCGGGTCCAAAGCCGGTGGTGTTCGTTCTCCACTCCTTCCTGTCAGCCAAGCTCACCCGTATGGGCCTGCTGACGTGAAGTAACCAACAGCAGCGTGGACAAGAGGTCACCGACCGGCCCAGGCACAACGGGGAGAGGGGGTAGACACTCCCAGAATGCTGATAATGGGAGTTCATTTTTAATTTCACACACTTCTTTTTTTTTGCAATCTCTCCATTCACAGCTGCAGTTAGGCCTGAGGTGTCGCCACAGGGACGATTTAACCCATAAATCGTTTTGTTGATTGTCTCAAAAACGCGCCTTCTCTTCCGACTTCTCCTTTGCGTCTTAACGTTGTTTTATTTGTCAGGGGAAAGCAAGTGGCACTTTGCTTGAAGTCTTGAGGTGTTTAGAAGACAGTTACAATGTAATAATATACGAAAAATAGCTATTAACAATCTCATAACATTCCATGTGATAATGTATTAATCATTGTAATTACTGTTATAAAAAAAACATCACCAGTGCACTTCAAGTAAAGTTTTACTGAAAAATGTAAAGGAGAGGAGGATTTTTTTAGACAATTAATACAATACAATATAATACAATAATATAATACATTAATACAGCCAAGCACAGATTGGTGAACGCTCCCTGTTTTTACTCTATGCCTATCATTCCATGACAGCCTTCCAATGTACTTTGGGCTCTTCTTATGTACTTCTTTGTCTTTATCTGTCGACACACGAGAGAAAGAAGCAGTTTTAGAGTCAGAATGCAGTTAACTGAGCAGAGATTGTGTGACTGAAGACAAGAAATTTGTATATGTGTGTGTGTGTGCTGTGTGTGTGTGTCTCAATACTACATGCTCCTGTTGGCTTGATAGCGTGCCTGCTGTCTGCCAGACTCACCTTTTAGCACATGATCCCAAACTACTGTTGTAATCAGGATCGCCAACTGTGCCTTTCTACATGTAGTTAAAGACACTCTTTGTAACATTTCCTTTTTTTATTTCCCACACAATAAGAGAATTTTAAGCTTTTGACATGCACAAGCAATAGTATTACTCTTATAGTGTAAACTATGTTATGTTGTGTTTTTTTAAAAGTGTATTACGCATGATAGCATGACTTCCTGACATTGAACTCAAAATGAACTCTGTATCAGATGATGATATATATATGACATGACTGTGTGTTACCTCCTTTCCTTCACCGACACTACCACATTGTCTCAATGTCGCCATCGTCCCATTCCACTTTGCTTGAGATTACTCGTCTCTTGTTACCATCCTCGAAGAACATGTCCTAAACTCTGGCCAGAGACTGTTAAACAGCCGTTTTACAAGGCGGACCATCACATCACAGAAGTACTAATATAGTTTAATAATTTGAACAGTAATGGTCAAACATTTCTCAGCTTCTACGAATGCTTGCATTAGAGAATGTAACAGTACAGTTGATCAGCCTATTATGATCTTTTCCTCCCGTAAGAAAGCGTGATAAAATAATCTTATTCAAGTGCCAATGACTAGCTATTTTCAGAGCTTTCTAAGCTTTCAAAGCTACTAAGTGGACCTTGAGAAAAGATTATTTTGTCAAACGACTATTCCCCAGGTTGAAAATCAACTTCTGCGCTTCTAAGAATATGTTCATTAGAGCTACAATCACATTGCAGATTTTAAGATCCCTGTAATTTAAAAAACAATTTTATCACCCAGTTCGCACTCATATTTAAGTACAATACCCATAGTCCAGGTTTTGTTTATTGGGGTTTTATTGGGGGTTTTTTGTCATTGAATTTAAGTTGTCCTCCCTTTCGTTCATCTGTTCAGTCCGGTGCCTGTATTGAGATGTCAATGAGTTCAACATGACTGTAATTAACAAACTTTCATAACCTTCAGTTGGTTCATGGTACACGTTTCTAAAATGACCCTTCAGTAGGGCCACTGTGTTCTTTTGGACCTCAGACAATGTACCATTGTGTCCACTGACCGTGCAACACAGGAAAACAAGATAACCCTTCTGTCCTCGGATAACTAACACAGTTGACCATTTGAATGGCCTCTATTCTATTTTGGACTCTGATATCCTTGTGGTTGTTTGAACAACATTTTTCTGGCTTTTTTATTCAAGTGAAAATGTACAACTATATAGTTTTTATAGCCATATACCTCTTTTTAAAGTTATGGTAAATGAATGACTGTTTTAAAGGAGAGGCAGACCTTGATTTTCTTAAAACATCATGTGTACATGGGCAGTTGGACTTATATACCCTGCAACATTTGAAGCAATGGTGATTTCACAACATTTTTCATGTAATGTTTTTCCTATTTCTGTTACCCACTGCACAGATCTGATTGTCTCAAGTTGGTCAACCTTCACCATGCTATAGGCCGTCCTTCTGTGAGCCTAATGCACTAACCTTCAAACCCCCTTAAACCTGTGAATGTACACCTCTTCTCTTCTTCCAGGTGATTTTTTTTTTGTTTTTTGTCTTATGTCCTAAAATTGTGTCCTGACATCCTGTCTATGCAAAGCAATGCTTCTAAGAGGGGGGGTTTGAACCAAAGGTAATATCTGTGGCAGCTTGCGTCCAACACAATCATTAAACTGAAAAGTCACGAGAGGATTAAGTGCTGCTGCATAAACCTGTCATATGCAAAGTATTTTAGACGTCCTACCGAGATCCAGTATACAATGTATGATAGCAATCAATGTAATAATCTCAAATGTAAATACCTACCAATAAAACTGTTACAAATGACATAAGTTTGTGTTTGGTTTATTGTGAGACTTTGCTTTATATTTGATATTATAGCTAATATTTGCTTAGTTTTGGTTCACTTATTGCTTGTTTTCCTCAACGTTAGTGTAAAGCTGTTCTGTATTTAGTGTATATTCATGTTTTATTGTGAATTATGTTTTTCAATCAAAGGGGTACTTCTGAAGTAGCACCACTAGGTGGCAGCAACAACAACCACAATAAGTCACCTGCGCTGTTGTTTTCATTCGTCAAGTTGCCAGTTTTAGCTATTCTGACCGGAAAACATCAATACATGTCAAATTAAAATGATTTATTGTACTTATAACGTTATGTCAGCAACCAAAATATACATAAAATTGATTCAGTGGAGAATCCATCGTCAACACATCACCTGTCAGCTGATGGATCATGGCTGTATAAAGACAGGAGTGGTGGATACGTGGTGTTGTTGTTCATACCGGTTTATTTTGAAGGTTACCGCCGGAAGTCGTGCGCAGTGTTGTTACTGCGGGTCTGTTGGGTCGAAGCAGAGCTGTCATCTTCGCTAGCTCTTGTGTTAGCCAGCGTTTTGTCATGTCAAGAGTAACCTGCCCCTTCTCAACGCAGGACAGCTAACCTAACGGGAGCTTTTCTTCACACTGCCACAGCCGGGGAGGTGTAGAGGACAGAAACCTGTGCGGAGAGCTGAAGAGTGAGATGAAATGACAACGTCAACATTACAGGTAGGCTAAAGCTAACTAGCGAGAGCTGTGTGTACATTGAGCTAAAAAATGTCCTTAAAAATCATATCATTCTATATAACTAACACTAATGCACCACCTTAACAAATAATATATGAATAATACTATTTGCTCATTCTCATGACTGCTGTAAATGTGTATATTACAATCGTTAAATCTTGATTATAACGGGCATCAGCCGCTGTCTCACCGTTACTTAGCTGGGCTGTGCCCGCTGCTCACACAACACTTGACTAAACAAAGATTTACGGCATGGACATATTAACTGTGGACCTCGGCCTAACAGGTAGCACCGTGAATTTGTTAGTAGAAGTAAATAAACTCACAGTATTCCCCGTTTAATGCCATGTTGGTTACATAATTGAGGCATTGTTTTGATTGAAACTCCAGTGTAGAGACGGATGACAGGCACATGTGTACATTCCCTGCCTCTAATTCTCCGTCTCCACCCCCAGCTCATCATACAACACACCCCTCTAACATTACATCCGTGCATCTTTTACAGAAAGCGATTGATCTTGTGACCAAAGCCACAGAGGAAGACAAGGCAAAGAACTATGAAGAGGCATTGCGCCTTTACCAGCATGCTGTGGAATATTTCCTACATGCCATCAAATGTGAGTACTGCAACCTGACAGTCAGTTGAACCACATTACACCCTCCTTACAGGTACAATCATTAGTGGGTTTTAATTTAAATCTTGTTTTTCCTCCAGATGAGGCCCACAGTGACAAGGCAAAGGAAAGCATACGAGCAAAGTGTATGCAGTACCTGGACAGAGCGGAGAAACTCAAGGACTACTTGAAGAATAAAGACAAGCAGGGCAAGAAGCCCGTGAAGGAGGCACAGAGCAATGACAAGTATGCAGTCACTCCCCTGCTCTGTTAGAAGTGTTGTACTCTGAAGCAGGCTTAATTATATTTGTGTCAACCTCTTTGTGTTTTTTTCATGTGTGTCGTCTAGGAGTGACAGCGACAGCGAGGGTGAGAATCCAGAGAAGAAGAAACTGCAGGAGCAACTTATGGGTGAGTGAGGTGTGCATGAGTGCAGTAAGCCCTCACAGTATAGTGAAGTCAATGTATATAAATCTGCGTAATTGTTGTATCAGTGCTAGTATTGTTGTCATCAAGTGTTTCTTCGCTCTGCCTTTTTATGGTGCTGTTTCCAGTCTTAATCACAGTTGGTCTGTCTGTGTCTGCAGGTGCTATTGTAATGGAGAAGCCCAATGTCAGGTGGAACGATGTGGCTGGACTGGAGGGAGCCAAGGAGGCTCTGAAGGAAGCCGTCATCCTGCCCATCAAATTCCCTCACCTCTTTACAGGTATTATTGTGGTATTTTCTTGAAGGGCTTTTTCCTTCCTTTTTCAATTAAAACCATTAGCAATATATGTAAAACACATTAACATTATTTTGGGCTGAAAACTACCGTAAATGTGATTTCAGTTCAGACCTAAAGTCTTGGACTGTTTTGCGCTTTTATTGAACATTTCTCTGGTTCCAACTTCTCAAATGTGAAGATTTAGATAGATTCTGGACTGTTCAATGTTAAAGCTAAGCAAGCTGCCTATGGCTCAGTTTAATAAAAATAACTTATCTTAGGACTTACACATGATTTTACTGTTCTGAAACATCCTTTTGAAATATCAACGATGCAACAGCAGGTTCCTCTATCATTCAGAGTCAGATTGTCAAGATGCAATGTAAGGTAATTTGCATTATTCATTAGGTTGTATCCCAATTGGCTGGGGGTGAAGGCGGGGACCACAACTTCAGCCAATCGAAGTAGGTGGTCAATAATGCAGATTTTATGCAAATGCGAATTTGGCCTGTAAGTAAAGGTGGATTTAGAGTAATCGTAACAATTATTGGTGAATAAAATGTTACAAATGTTGTTTATAAAAACTAGTCAAAAAAAGGACATAATACCAAACTGCTACTCCTTCAGTAAAAGCTTGTTGTTTGACTGTAGTAAATGTTATTTTATCAGCCTCTCTTCATGTTACTTCTGGGTCTCTGTGTTCCCAGGCAAGCGGACTCCGTGGAGAGGCATCCTGCTGTTCGGTCCTCCGGGGACGGGGAAGTCATACCTGGCCAAGGCTGTGGCCACCGAGGCCAACAACTCCACCTTCTTCTCTGTCTCCTCCTCAGACCTCATGTCCAAGTGGCTGGGAGAGAGTGAGAAGTATGTGTTTAGTCCAATCGTATTCTAGAGAGAGAAAGACAAGAATAAAGCTCTGAGCGAGTCATGGAGTATCAGACGAGTTTGGGAGGATGTTGCGTTGAAGCATCAACTAATTTTCTCCGTCTCTCCCCCTGCGTTTTTTCTCCAGGCTGGTGAAGAACCTGTTCGACCTGGCCCGCCAACACAAACCCTCCATCATCTTCATCGACGAGGTGGACTCGTTGTGCGGCTCAAGGAACGAGAACGAGAGCGAGGCCGCCCGCCGCATCAAGACGGAGTTCCTGGTCCAGATGCAGGGTGAGTCTGAAGGAATCTGAGAGCATTCAAACTGATCCACAGTCAGTGAAAAATAAATATACACAGTACATGTAGTGTTTACACTGCAGGAAAACCAGGGAAAGCGGAAAGTGCTCATTTTGACTGAAGCTCTCTGGTTTTGTAGGTGTGGGAAACAACAACGATGGCATCTTGGTGCTGGGAGCCACCAACATCCCGTGGGTGCTGGACGCTGCCATCCGCAGAAGGTCAGAGGTCACCTGAATACTCCACTACAATAGCTCTGTCTTTTGGGGGCATTTTTTTCCTTTATGGGATAGAGGATAGTGAAGTAGAGCAGGAGCTACTTTGTTTAATTTCACAAAGGTTATTCTGATTACATAACATGAACTCTGGAGCGAAACACGCAGCTTGTGTCTGTGTTGCATCATTTGAAGCCTTAGGCACACGTCATATTTCTCTGAAATTCAGAAAGGACGATGTGTGCTATTGTCAAACAGAAATGAAGGAGCGTTTCAATCAGAGGCGGAGAAGCAACATTTGAACTCTTTTAACTCTGGTGGTTTGTTACACAGAACCATGTGAGAAGTCTTCCATTGAGAATGTTTGGAAAAGGGAAGAAAAAAAATACTTGGCAGGTGATTGGATGAACCATCTGTCTATTATCACCTTTCCTTGTGAGGCAGCTGGATTCTTGGTGCTGATTGGTCAGAACCACCGCTGGTTCAGATACACGCTCATAACTTGGTGTTAAGTTAAATTCTCGTGTCATGTCATGATCTTGCAAATCCAGCTGCCTCACAAGGTAACAGGGATGCTACTCTAAATCTGGTTCTGAAGTGGAACCAGTTTTAAATTTGTAAGAAGCCGGTTAGAAATAGTTCTTTTATCAAGAAGAGATTAGCAGAGCATTAATCTGGTTTTGTCTCCGTCTGTGTCAGTGTTTGCCTGAAGGTGGGACTCCTCCACACACACACACACACACACACACACACACACACACACAATACACACGCACACACATACACATATAATACACGCACATACATATACACAGAGCCGACAGCAGAGCAGAGAAAGTGAAATTTAAAACCTTAAATCTAATATAATGAATGCAATAAAACCTTTGCAAGTAAAAAGTCAACAAGATTAATTCATCTAAACATGCGAGCATACATCTGCAGACATCTGCACACATCTGTTATGTTCACAGTCTCCCAGCCACAGCACGTTTGTTAAGCTAACAGGCTAACTGTATGAAGCCCTGATTAGCCTTATTAGCCATGTATCTTAAAATGAGTCAAATTCATCCTCTTAAATATAGTTTAAATATATATTTATATTTATTTTTTTGTATATAGAGTTCATGTAGTGACTTTGCATTTCTGACTTTCCTTCGCTCTTAACAGTGTCTGATGGAAACCTTTCGGCTCACTTTTTCTAATGAATGTTTCAAACAGCTGCTGAATGTGTGTTTCCTCTGCTGTGTGTCAGGTTTGAGAAGCGTATCTACATCCCTCTGCCGGAAGAGCCGGCTCGGTCCCAGATGTTCCGCCTGCACCTCGGCAACACGCCGCACAGCCTGAGCGAGCCTGACCTGCGGCAGCTCGCCCACAAAACGGACGGCTACTCCGGCGCCGACATCAGCATCATTGTCCGGGACGCGCTCATGCAGCCAGTGAGGAAGGTCCAGTCTGCCACACACTTCAAAAAGGTGGAGGAAAAAAAAAAGATCAGTCTTCAAAATCTGTTGAATCCTTTGTTTTAAACGACTGTTTGAACAAATTAAATTAAATCACCTTTGTGCTTTTTGTTTTATGCTCCTGCAGGTTCGCGGCCCGTCCCGCAGCAACAACCAGGTGATTGTGGACGACCTCTTGACCCCTTGTTCACCTGGAGACCCCGCAGCCATAGAGATGACATGGATAGACGTGCCTAGTGATAAGCTACTGGAGCCCATAGTGTGCATGGTGAGACACACACACAAACACGCACGCACACACACACACACACACACACACACACACACACACACACACACACACACACACACACACACACACATTTCTGAACAATACAGAAGTGATGAGCATCCTTATCAAGCTGACTACACAGGAGCTCATCGAAAACCGGGAGCTTCTGTCAGACCCTGATATGATTTAGATGTTTTATTACACAGCAGACATTTTGACTAAAATTCATCTTTAATCAATCTTTATATAGCACCAAATCACAACAAAAGTCATCTCAAGGCACTTTCCACATTCCATTTTAGTAAATTTAAACAAGTGTATTGAACTTTTTTTGTGGAATAAAAAAAAACCCCAACAGATTATTATCCTAAGTAGAGTATTTTATATTCATCTTAAACATATTTTGGGAAGATGTTTAAACTTTATCACCCTGTAAAATCTGGTATCACTCATGCAATGTAAATGTTACTGCAATTATTATATACTTTAATAGTCATAAATAGACACTGCACCATTGTAACCATTCTGGAAAGATGCTGCAGTTTAAAGTTAGTGAGTAAATCAGATAATTCTTTTTTTTTTTTCTTTAAAAAAAAAAAAAAAAGATTTTCTCTGGCATAGATGCACTTATTTGAAAGCAGAGAGACAGGAAACCATGGGAGAGAGAGGGGGGTGTGACATGCAGAAAGGTCCGCCGGCCGGGACTCGAACCAGGGTTCGCTGCGTACATGGCACGCGCCCCCAACCACTCGTCCACCCGCGCGCCCTAAATCAGATAATTCTACACTCTAATGTGGATTAATGAATTTAATTTCAAGCTGTAATCCACCAATTATTATTATACAACCTCAACAGTTGTTTAAAGCCTTCTTTGGCATTTATGGGGTTAACACATGGGTAGAAAACCACCTAAAATATGGGATTAGTGTTATTTTTTTATTATTACTATTATATTACTTGAGCATTATTTTAGTTTGCGTAAATAACTCAATCCACCGCTGCTGGATCAAAGTAACCCAGTACTGTACTGGGTCCATTTTTTAACCCTGATGTTTAATGTGTGGATACAATAAATAAAGCCTGACTCTGTTTATCTCTTTTTTCCACTTACAGTCGGACATGCTGCGATCTCTGTCCACCACCCGGCCAACAGTCAACACTGAAGACCTGCTGAAGGTCAAGAAGTTCACAGAGGACTTTGGGATGGAGGGCTGAGACACAGAGCCCCACCTCATCTCACCCTGCTCCGATTCTACCAGAAGGGTCAAAACTGCTCCCAACTACACCCATCTCTCCCCCTTTCCTCCCCCACAACTGCTGTACCATCCTGTAGGCTTTCATTTCTCAACTGGTCCACTGTCTCTCACGGATTTCTAAATAAACGACTGGAGTGTCAGAACACCAAAAAAATAGAGAGAGTGAGCGAAGGGGGGAGGGGTGTGAGATAATGTTTCTTTCTTTTAATCATCCAGTCTGCTATTTTTGAATCCTTAGAAGACGTTGACCAAAATGCTACAAAAGAGGAAAAAAAACGTTGGTGTGAATTGGTAGTTGGACATTAGAGCCAATGTCTTTCCCCCATTTCAGACAATGTTCCGTTAAAAGAAAAAGAAAAAGCAGCCGCTATAATCACTACAAGAACTTCTCATCTAACCTGCATTGACACGAGGAAAGAAGCATCTGAGTCTAAATGCGAACAAGGTTTGTCCCTCTGAGCCCGATCCTGTCTCTGACTGAAGTACAGTACATTTTGTTGCCATCGTGCATTTTGCTTTTTTTTGGAAACACGATGAAGGACAGTGACGTTTCAAAGAAGAATCAAAAGAAGAAGTGTGTGAATGCATCCAAGTATTTTTATTCAACTTGTGTGTCTTAATGTAAATGTCATACACTGTGGGCCCTGTTACTTTATTTGATGGAGAGTTGAATTAATTTATTATGGCTGCCTCAGTGTCCCTCTGTAGCTGTGTGTGTGTGCGTGTGTGTGTGTGTGCGTGCGTGCATCAGGCATGTACCTCTGCTAGCAGCAGTCTGACTGAAGTATCATTGTTTAATCACTAATGTCAAATGATTAAGGAGACGTGCTTGATTGATGGTCAAACACCACATTTATGCTCCATCCATAAACTCATGGTCAATCTCATCACAAGGTCCATTTAGTAGCTGTTCTGGAACTTTCGGCCATATCACATGATCTTCATCTGGAGGATATTGACATGTGATTTTTAAAACTTTTTATCCTATCGCCCATTTCAAATTATTTTTTACTTAAAAAAAATACAGGTCTTCATCACTTCAGTTTTTATGTCAAAATGAGACAAAAAATATATGGACAACTCCATCTGATATGATCTCAAAGCTCCAGAACAGCTACTTAATGGACCTCTTGGGTGAAATAAGTTTTCTGAATGGTCATGATAGAACTTTCAGCTCTTGTTGCTCATTTGAAATGAAGTCAAATGAGTTTCAGCAATGCATTTCCTAGACATCACCGCAATGTCTCTCGGTTGGTTTTTCCGTCATTTTCTGCTCAAATATTTTTCTTCTGGGTGTCAAAGAAAATCAATCAAGCACATCTCTTTAAAGATAAGTTTGTTTTTGGTTTTTGCCCTGGCGTACATCGTTCAACAGTGTTACAAAACTATACAACCTATTTGACCACACTTGACATGTTACTGGACTGACTATAATAGACAGTATGTTTACACTTGAAGTATTTCTTTTTTGTTGATGTTTCATAATGGAGCTCCAGTGCAAGTCCTTTCTTTTTTCCTGTTATTGGGAGGCTAAAGTTCCACTACTGAGGCAGACACTACATGTATTTCATTACTGCCTGCTCAGGGCTGGCTTTCTGTTAACACCTTCGAGTTTCAGCAGCAGTTGTTCTGTGGAAACTGGTGCGTTGCTGGCTATCAAGAAGCAGGATCACACAGGTAGTCAGAGATTTCAAGATCAAACTGTGTTGCAACTCTCTGACCTCTCACTATCACACCAGGATCACAGGCTTGTCTGACAGTGATGGACTTCTTGTGATAGCTCAGTGCTAGTATTGCTCTGCGTGTGTGTGTGTGTGTGTGTGTGTGTAGGTACTGTACATGCTGGTTCAGTGGGAGGTCAGTTATTAACGTCCCTGTAAGGGGACCGAACCTGCCGCTGGCTGTGTAACCATTGCTACTAATTTAAGCTGAATTAATAAAAACTGACATTTCAGTGGTTTGATATTTTTTTATTACGTTCATCAGCTGATGGTTTAAACATGTTCAGAGGCTCGACAGCAACAGTGCAGGTATCCATCCCTGTGAGGTAAATATGAGCCATTATTCCAGTTCTACCAGTTAAAACCACCTCTGTGAGGCCACTCACGCTGAGGCTTTTTACAGCTACGTATTAGTCAGCATTTTACCTCAAGGACACTTTGACAGGATACAGCTGGTTATCTATACACAGTGATGGTTGAAGGGGTCAAACCTGTGATCTTTTAGCAGCTTCACAAGGCCATGACGTGACCGTGAAGTGTATCCAAAGTAACATGGAGGCATGGAAGCAAAGCTCATTGATTTAGCTCATACTCACCTCTTCACAGGTTAACTGCTGAGATGTTTGGATCAAAACTCAGCAGCTCAACAGAAACAATTCACTCAAAGTGAGACCAGTGCTCACCACAAAACTTCAGTACATGATGCTTCTGTGCTGTTGTCAAGGCAACTCCATCCTCATCACCTTCACCTTGTTAGCCATGCTAGTTGCATGGATCTATGCTTGGCAATGTCTGTCCATCACTTTGGTCCAGACTAAAATATCTCAACTATTTCATAGATTGTCCAGATGTTTTGAACAGATAGACACATTTAATATAGTACCAACATCAAGTAAAAATTCTAATTTGTCCAATATTTGGATTTACCAGCACACACCTGCTTAAGTAACAACGGTACCATCAGCCTCAGGTTATTGAGAAACAAATCTAGTCCAAGACTATATTCGTTTCTAATGGATATTTCCACTGAATCTTGTCTTTAGTCAATGACTAGTTTTAATCTCTGTCTGAGAAACTGGACCTAAACCTGCTAAATATTAGCATTTTAGTATTGTCATTGTGAGCATGCTAGCATTTAGCTCATTGTAGAGCCTCACAAAGCTGCTAGCATGACTATAGACTCTAGTATACAGACCTTGGCAGCAACATGAATATTGAGAAACTTCTAGAAACTATAAGTGGCACAAAATTATGAAAAGTAATGCATCTACACAGATTTTGCAATTAAAACCTTTTTAAATAATAATGTTCATATGCAGTGGTCATACTTGAGTCCAACAGGGTGTTAATCTCCACCCTTCACAGTAAAACCTCCTCATGAGTGGATCCATGCTGCCACTGTATGCAGTGTGAAAAGAAAGCAGCGTCTACTCCCTCTGACTGCACATTACTAAGAATGTCACTTCCGCTCGTGTTGGAGTCAAATGTACTCTCATCAGCACCTTCGTCACACTTTACTCCGTTTGGAGCGGCTCTCAAGGGCAGGGGCAGCCCGTTTGTTGCGGTGGTGGGGGAAGGTTGGCATCAGCTCCGGTTCACAGGCTGCACACAAGGGAGCAGAGACACAAGATTAATGACTGACATCAGACAGCAGGGAGGACAGCTGACACGTCCAGAATCAGTTTCATCAGTCTACTCACGCAGTGGTTTCTCTTTAAAGTAGGAACTCTCCAAACTGTCTTTGGCGTTAGCTCTGAATGAAGGATAAAGACAAGGATCAGTTATTGATCGCTCATAAAGAGGAGCAAGAAAGTTCACCCTTCGTGTGTATGTGGTGTACCTGCGCTGTGGGTTGTACATGAAGAGCAAGTTGAGCAATCTGTGTCCGGCATCAGAGAGCCAGGTGAATTTATTCTTCAGGTTGTTGTACGGCTGCTTCCTCAGACTGTACTGACCAATGAGGGGCAGCCTAGAGAAACCCTGAGGGACACACACACACACATTTATCTCTCAGATTCAGTTCACATAAAGGCTTAAGTTAATTGTGACTTAATGTACTACTATTTACATACATTTTTTTTTAAATAGGAGGTGTTGCTTGACCTGAAATTGTTGTAACTGTGGTGAATAACAAGTTAAACAAAAATAAGCTTTATAATATGTGCAATATTAGTTCTTTGGGTAATAATATAATAACAAACATTTTATTAACTAATCTAAATTTTTTAGATATTGAATAGGCAGCATATATTCTATCTCCCCAGGGAATGAGCTACTAGAACCAATCATCCGCCACACACATATATAGACTTATAGACTTTTGCAGTGTTCAATATCCAAGACACAAAAAATATGGCATTATTCCTTTAACATCACCACATTCCAACATTTATCTTCATGGAAGTTTATACTACAGAGATATTCAGAGCTGGAGTCTCACCGGCCAGATGTTCTCGTTGGGTGTTCCCAACAGCTGGACTATCAGGTCCACCTGCTGGATCTCGGAGGTTCCGGGCAGAAGAGGTTTGTGGGCCAGGAGCTCTGCCAGGATACAGCCCACCGCCCTGTGACGGAAACATCACGACGAGCTTGATTAAGGTGATAATTCAGTGTGAAGGTGCAGAATTGTGCTGACTTCATGAACAGCAGGTTTAGAAGTGTGTGTGTGTCTGTGTGTGTGTGTGTGTGTGTGTGTGTGTGTGTGTGTGTGTGTGTGTGTGTGTGTGTGTGTGTGTGTGTGTGTGTGTGGGTGTGTGGGTGGGTGGGTGGGTGTGTGGGTGTGTGTGTGGGTGTGTGGGTGGGTGTGTGTGTGGGTGTGTGGGTGTGTTCCTCACCACATATCCAGTGCTGTAGTCTGGGTCTTGCTCCCTAGGAGGAGCTCTGGAGCTCTGTACCTACAGACCGACAGACGTGTGAAGGAAGGACAAGGAGCACATATCATGACAGAGACACAATAAGCACGAGGAAATGGAGCTAATGATGGAGGACGACTGAGAGGGATTAAACAGATTAGTTTCCACTGAGACTGCACAAGCATTAACAACGTACACACACACACACACACACACACACACACACACACACACACACACACACACACAATTACATGTGTGCTAAAGGGGCATTAACATTAACGTGGCTCCAAGGCCCAGAAAATACTCACCACAGCGTCACCACTCTGGGCGTCATGGGCTGCTGGGGGATGCCGTACATCCGGGCTAACCCAAAATCAGCTATACAAAGAGGGGGTGTTAGAGAACACAAATAGAAGACTTCAAGTATATACACTATGTATGGACAAACAATTATTTAAGTTATCTGTTAATAACTTATTTTATTAATTGATTAATAGTTTAGTTTATAAAATATCAGAGCGCAGTAGTGTCTACAGCCGTGCTAGCAGCTCTGTGAGGCTGTACTTCAGTGCCAACAATGCCAGATGCATTTTGATGTTAACAGGGTATAATGTTTGATAGAGATTGATTGAAACTGGTGCTCATAATTCAAAGTATTGGAGTAAAAAATGTAACTTAGACCAGATGATTGTTATTATAACTCATCCTCTGTGCACCATGGATGTATGAACAAAATGTGTGAGAAATCCATCCAATAGTTCATATCCATCTTCAAACTGAAATATTTGTATTTATTTTGTTAGAATCAAAAGATATTCAGTGCACAATGATGTAAAATGGAGAAAAAGCAGCAATGAGAGTTGAAGCTCAGTTTCAACTCATTATAAGCAAACTCCATCTGTTGACATAGACTCTCTCTGTCTAACTGTGTGTGTGTGTGTGTGTGTGTGTGTGTGTGTGTGTTAAACTAGAAAATATTACAAAAAACAATAATGCAAACCCTGTGTATAGAACTGTAAAAAAAAAAAAAACAAAGCATACTAGTTTACAGAAACAGACTTATGAAATATGCACTAGATATTGTGGATTAATCCGCCACTGAAAATAGTGCCCAAAAAAAATGCACTATTTTCTCCTTTTTTGAGAAATGTGTGATAAAAAACACTACCCTAACACTAACCCTGTTTTAGAAAAATTCTGGAGCTTTTAAAAAAACAAAAACAAAGACTGACTAACACATTGATGATTTTAGCTTTCAGGCAGTGCTTTGCTGCTCATAACTGCCAATATATAATTTTTCCTGATGTTTTTAGTTTGTAAAGCCATGAGAGAAGGTTTTAGGGTATACAATATCACACTGGAAGAACGAGAAAAAGATCTAAGGTAAAGTGATATTAAAGGATATAAGAAGATATTCTAAGACGGGAGTCAAAGGGCAGTGGTGGTGATGTAATTATGGTAAAAGCTACAGAGGTGGTTATGGTAACAGTGATGATGACTCACCGATCTTAACGCAGCCTTTGTCTGTCATCAGCAGATTAGACACCTTCAGGTCCCTAGTAACAAGATTGAGAAGATTAATGAGCCAGCTACCAGAAAATAAAATGCTGTCTACCTCGTCCACTGGCCACACATTTGCAGAGCTGAACACTGAATTTAAATTTTGTCACATATTTTCTCCTGGTAGATTTATTCAAGCTCAGTCGAGTTGGATGGTGAGCGTCTATCAACACCTTTATGTCATTCCTCATGATTTGTTGGGGATATTAAATAATTTAAATAATACCTCGAGTAATTTAGATGCAATGAAGAATTATTTTAATTTTCAATTGATCTGCCAATCTTTTCCTCATTAATCATTTGGTCTAAAAACCCCACAAATCACAATTTCATAGAGTCCAAGATTACATCATCAAATATCTTGTCACATCTGTCAAATATATCCAGTTTGCTATAATGGAAAAAAACAGCAAATTGTCACAACTGATTAATTTTCTGGAAATTAACGGTTTCATTTTTTTACTGGACTGTGAATATTCTGCACTTTAAAAATATCTTGGCTCATGATCTCAAATACATAGTTTTCTATGTTTAAATGGAACAAAGATCATCTCTCCGTACGTCAAAGTGTCTGTTCCTTCATCATGAACTATTAAACTGTTCTTGAACTTCCATTTGCGTTAGCCCGAATGAGTCACAACAGACGTGCTTAGCTGTTCATTACCTTTGCGTCTCAGCATTAGACGCCCCTGCACCTTAGGAAACCAGATCAATTAATCAACTTAATCCAACTGCTTGACTTAATGGCCCCATTTATACCTGGCATCAACATAAATCTCGGGTGATCCAATCACAAATGCACAGTTGAGACACATTTCCTATTCAGATGTATGGGATGTTCCAACTGTTCATATTACTCCAACCAGAAAACATCTGTGTTCCCCTTTATTCTTTCAACTATTTATCAAAACAACCTCAACGTCCTGCATTGTAACCGTATTTTTACTGTTTACGTTTGCACTTGTATTTAAAGCTGTCCACTTGTGAGAAAACACATGTTAGAGTCAGGTGTAAACAGGTTGAATGATACAAAGCAGTACCAAAACAAAGAAAGAAAGTACTAAAGAGCTGTTTGAAATATAAACAAAAACTGTGTCATTAATTCCTTGAACCTGCCTTGTTAAATTACATGAGTAACAATTTTTTCTGTGTTTTCTTGAGTTAAAAAACATCTGTATCTCTTTTTTATATATAATAAGTCCTTTTACTTTGAGTGTGAGGGACTGGCACCCACACAGGGCATGTATAAATATCTTGATGAGAATTAGTTAAAGTTATCCTGAGAAATCAGAAACACACAAAGCAGACTCGTCAGACATTAGAAATGTCAGCACTAACCGGTGTATGATGAAGTTGTGATGGAGATACTCCAAACCTCGGAGCAACTGAAGGATAATACACTTCACCTGGAAAAAGAGGGAGGGAATTACTACACTGCAGACACCTGATCATGAAGAAAACACCAGCTTAACACTTTTATGCCAGCACAGGGAAATTAAACAGTGCCCGTGTTCAACTAAAGCCAGAATTCATGAGAGAATATGAATGATTAAGACTATGTAATATGAAACAGTTAAATTTTGGGACTCAACTCTGTCCTACCTGAGCCTCAGAGAATGGTGTTTGCATGTTTTCCAGCAGACTGGCCAGATCCTGTTCACAGTAACTCATCACCAGAAACAGACTGAACAGGACACACACACACACGCGCGCGCACACACACACACACAGTTAGAAAGAGAGAGTTATTGTTTGTTCTTGGGTTGTGTCAAGCTAAACGAACTGGTCTCTGTCCAGCAGTGGAATTTTGATTCATTTGGGGCTGCGACTAATGATTTTGTTTTTATCAATGAATGAATCAACTGATTGTTTTTTGATTCACTGCTTAATTGTTTATCCATAAAACATTCAAATGACTTGTTTTACCTGAAAAGGGTTCTAAAACTCAGTGTGTGAGGTTCAGTTTACAATGCGAGAAAAATGTTGCAAAAAATGTTCTACTTTTCCCCTTCATAAGAACTAGAACTGTTGGTTTTAAGATATTTGTTACCTCTCCAGCTGGGTGCCCACGACCACCTCCTTCAGCTCCACTATGTTGGGATGTCTCAGTCTCAGCAGTAGGGTGATCTCTCTGAGACTGCTGATAGGGACCCCTGACAGACACAGATCAGGGCATCAGCAAGGCTTCTCAAGATCATTCTATCAATTAAACTACAGAAGCAATACACAAACCAACCAGGTACAGGTACACCCGCACCCGCACCCGCACCCACACACACACACACACCCACACACACACACACACACACACACACACACACACACACACACACACACACACACACACACACACAAAACTACGTCTACTAGCAGTGGCCTTACCATCTTTCTCTTTGTCCATCCGGACCTTCTTCAGTGCAACAATTTCATCAGACTTGGTGTCGCGAGCTCGATCTGTATTAAGAACAGGAGATGGTTCATCTTCTAAGCAGCTGATGTGTTATTTTTGTGTCCTGCTCAAACCCATCAGTACTCTCTCCAACATTTATGACTTACAAACGATGCCGTAGGTTCCTTCTCCTATGCGATTGAATTTCTCGAACTCCCTGACGCTTCTGCAGCTCCCAAACTGTAAAAGAGTGAAAATATAAGGAGATGGTACAGCGGTTCTTTTCACTTCAGTGATGCAGCATGTGTGTCTCAAGCATAAGGTAACAAGACTTGCATTTTGATCTCATTCATTTCAGGTTTGTTATTAAGTTTCATTAATAAGTCGGGTTGATGGACAGATATTGGAAAGTTGAACGGTTTCTCCAGACAGCTACGTGTGACATGGCTGTTAAGGTGGGTGAACATTTAGTGATGGTGACACTTCTGTATCTGACATGATAATCAATATAGGATAGGAGTCTAATGCTCTTTGCAAAAGGAACGTAGCCTTAAGCCATTATGAAGAACTGGCTGAGGGAATTTTCCATTGTCTAAATGGAACTTACAGCCAAAACACATTAGACAACCAAACAGTGCAATTGGCTCAGTTATAACAGTACTATCCTGGGTGAGAGGATTCCCAAACAAATCACCTGCTGTCTGGGTTAGTTACTTTTAATGCGATTTTAATGTAGTTTTCCAATTCTCTATCCAAGTCATTAACAAGATCCTTCCCATCTCTACCATCCATCCCACATGACGTGGACTCGGCATTAACATGCAGGCTTAAGTGTTGAAGCCAGTAATGAGATTGTCTGCTGCTGGAGACAATGCTAGTGAAGTGAACATGAAGTGGGCCACACAGCTGACTGAATAATTACTTTTACACAGCGTGCACACAGCCAGTAAGCACAGATAGTCTGATACATAAACAACAGGAGGACTCTTAGCTGGAGACGATGCCAAACTCTATTAAAAAAAACTGCAATTATTAGTGAACAATCTAAGACGTAATGTCATTATTATACCATCACTGTTATTATGCTGTTTTAAATGAGCTAAAGTTACGACGTGAGATTAAACATTAGCTTGTTAATGTTGAAAATGTAATGTTGCCTGCCATGCCGACGTCTTCACTGGCACATCTATATTTGTCATTAATGGGAATTTCTTATCTATGAGTGAAATATCGTCGCTGGTCAGCAGACAGATGTAAAACTAGCAGAGTTTTGAACGGAGTTTGGCGTCAGTGTCTCCAGTTAGGGAGCTATAGCTTTACTTCTCTTACCCTGTCCTTTTGAGGCACTGTGAATGTTTTATTATTCTTAATGGACTTGAGCTTTATTGGGTCCGGTTCGTCTTCTCCTATGTTGTCCATTCTTTCACTTCAGAGTGTTTTCTAGCCACAGAAACACAAGAGAAACGAAGAGAAACGAGCCAGTATCCGTCGCACGTTTACCTCCACACACAGCGGGGTGGTGTGACGTCATCAAAAGGCCAACCGAGCGCTTTCCCGGAGTTTGACCAGAGACCCAAATCCATGTGAATCATTCTCTGGCAAACTGTAATAAAAATGGAAATAATAATATGTCAGCTAATATTAGTTACTAAACTTTCCACTCGATAATATCTGTAGTCTCACCAGTCCTCATTTAGAGTGACATAGAACAAACTATTTTGCACTAGATACAGCACACTCACTCATGTAATATAAATACGAATGGACTTACTTTTAATTGACTTAATGCTTTTCTTGCCATTTAATTATGTATTTATTTCAAAGCCAGAAAATATTGTACTTGACTACTGTCACTTGGTACTTTACAAATTCAAATTATACACAGGCCTACAACATATGATGAGCTCATATGCATTGTTATGGATGACACTGCCTTGTATTGAGGTGATGTCATTTTTTTCTTTTGACTTATTAATTGATGTCAAATTTATATTCTGAGCAACTGTTTTGGATTTATTATGATTATAAATGATGGTGCAACCTTGTCTCATTTCTTTCTTATAACATAAAATAGCTCAAATGAGCTCTAACTGGAGCAGCTGCAACACTACATCAGTGCTCACACATAAATACAAAGATAATAATGAACAGCCTTTTTCTGCCTTGAATACTTTTATTTTTACCACCAGGCGTACTTTTACTTAAGTTACATTTTCAACACATGACTTTTCTTTTAATGGAGTATTTTTACAGTGAAAGATCTGAATACTTCTTCCAAGTAAGCAATCAGTGAGCATGGATATAATAGCAGAGGCACCAGTGGTTATACTTCTGTGCACTTTTTACAGTACAAATTACCTACAAAATAAGGAATGTGGCAAATACATTATATATAAATATGATAAATAAACCCATCACTACATACAGTAATTTAAAATGTTCTCCACTTTGACAATGTACAATCTGTAGCATTAATAGCTGTAATATTTGTAGGCTATAATAATATGACACTGAAAAGTGATATTTTGCATAATTACTACTTATTATTAATTTTGCTGCTTATTCTATAGCATTTTTATTAAGTAAATTAAAAATATCTATAGTACTTCAACCATTGTTCTCTCCATATCTGTGGTAAACATCCAAATTAGAGTTTCTGAGTTTTTGCTTTAAATGTATTCTTTTTACTTGTGTCTGAGCACAGTTTGATTCTGAGCTTACCATCTTTGGCGGACGTGTTAAGTCATTGGCTGCTCATTATTTTCTTGCCCACGACAAAAGGCGTTGAAGAAGGCCTTTGCTCTTTGGCGGCATCAGCTATAGTTATGGTGGTTGGTGAGGCGTGGATGTCTTCTCGTGATGGAGCTGTGATGAGGATTATGGGTGGACGTGGAGAGGAGTCAGTTGAATTTGAAGACTCAGTGATGGACTGTGGTGTTGGGGGCTTTTCTGTGACTGTGACTGTAACTGAGCAGAATAAAGTAACTCTTTAGTATCAGGGATGAAAGACGCCGACTTGGCAAATTTTAAATAAAAAAGTCAGGTATATTGGTAAAATTTTAATCCACATACACATAACTCACTACAACAGCTTCTTTGTTTTTGGGGGGATTTACAGTAAAAAGTCACAAACCCCCAAAAATCCCCCCAAAAGTCTCCTTCTTGTTTAAAGGTGTGCTTTGATTCAGTGTGGCTTCACTGGGCAGAGTTTGTTTTCACATTCATCTGCTGAAGGAGGAAATTTTCTCTGAGCTCACCTTAAATCTCAGTTTAAGGCGTTTATACAAGCCTTATTTGTGACATCACAACTAGTTTGGAGCCAATCGAGGGTCAGTAAACAGCTTACACAAGAGACATTTTATATCGAACAGTTACACTTGCCCTGGGACTAACCTCAAGTTGCGGTGAGGTAAACTCGACTGACCCGAGGATTTCTAGGTGTGTGTGTGTGTGTATGGTGTGTGTGTGTGTGTGTGTGTGTGTGTGTGTGTGTGTGTGTGTGTGTGTGTGTGTGTGTGTGTGTGTGTGTGTGTGTGCAAGTGTAGAGAACGGTACAAAGAGCAGCAGCACATTTTAAATTGGATTGCGCTAATTTCTTAAGAGTGTTAAGTCTTTGTGTACATTATACTAATAGTATTTGATACTACATAGAGCACCATGACGAAGAACACCTGTTACCTACATTCAGCTGTTTCTTAGAAAGATTCCAGGCCTCTCCATACTGTTTAACATAATAAAAAGTATAGCACATGGTTTATACTAATGCTAATGAGCATTAATAAATGCAGGTTGTCATCTGGACCTTGTGCTACCATATTAGTGTAACTGCAATCCTCTCCAACCTAGATTTTCATAGCCCATCTTACTGAGAGTATTTAGGGACTGCATGAAAATTATTGGGGTGTAAAAAGTATAACCCTTCCCAGTCTTATGAATATTTTTATTTGAGCCTCCTCCATGACATAAAAAAAACTGATGCAATACCATTAGCTCCCAGTATCTTTTCGTATAGATTTTAAGGTTCTTTTACTTGTTTTTAAAGCTCTACATGGTTTGGGACCGGCCTAAATTGCAAACTCTCTGTTGTTTTACAAGCCTTCACATGCTCTCACATTGTCTACAGCTTTGTTTTTAAATACACACAATTCAAAACAAGAAAATCGGAAGTGCAGCTTTTTTAAATTATGCTCCAAAATAATGGAATATTCTACCTAAAATAACGAAGCTACAAAAGGTAAACATGCTGGCAGGTCAGTATACACAAACATACCCTCAACTACAGTCCATGTATAGAAATATTCATGATGTATTCCTGATGCAGCAGAAATCACAGGTTTTCAATGAGTTGATAATGTCGTTTGATAATGTCGTTGGTATGTTTGAGGCCATTTTGAGCTCCTATATAGTTTATTCTTACCTGATTCTTCCTCCTGACTTGTTCCAGACCCCATTAGGCAGTCCATACATGTCCACATCGGCTACGATAGGTGCATATTTTGGTCAGTCTGTGCTATACAGCACAGGAACAGTCTGTATGAGACAGTGGTTGTTCTGTGCCAACTGCTTTCGCCAATCCTCCTCTCCCCGACTGTCCCCGTCACTGTGTGTGTCTGGCTCACAGACGCTAATCCTGTTCAGGTCTCAGCAGTACAGTACAGGATTTAAACTAGGGATAATTAGTAAAAAGTCTGTTGACTGTTTGGGGGAGACCACATGATAACATCTGAACTGGAATACAAAGAACAAATGAAACAAAATCTATTATTAGGCTGAGGGTCCATATAGTGTTTGTTTGTTTTCTGAGTTCCAGTGTCTTTTTTTCCATTGTTAAGAGCTTCTTTTTTTCAGGGCAAGCATCATGCATGAATATGGGTTATAAATGCACTCCTAGATGAATTTTTTTTTTTTTTACTTTATTGAACAGAATATACAAACAACCAGTCATTCTAGTTCATTACAGTAGATTTCTCAATTTTTCAGAAAGGTGTTGCTGATGTCATCACTGTCACTCCTTTCCAGGTAACCAATCAGTTATTAGATGGGGCATAGATAATAATAACCTAAGAAAGAAAGAAAAAGAGATAATAAACATAGTCTAACATACTGTAGAGTGGTAATATGTTGTTAAGATATTGTTGTCATAGAAACAAAAAAACAGGTGCAGTGCTTTTCTGCCAAAGACAAACGCTGTATGGACACACATCTTTTAGTCTTGTCTGAATTATCTAGTTAACTTTAATCATTATGGAAGTTAATATAAGACAATCATTTCAGTTTACAGTGATCGTTTCATTTTGGCAACCTCCACTAGCTGAAAATACCTAATTCTATTTTTATTTTATATTTAATTTCCTGAAACTAAATATGTTGGCATAAGAGGATAAAATTAGCAGCTGTATCAAATGTTTCAAATTCATTCAGATTGATCGTCGAAAGAGCTCCACAAATCTTTTAATAACATTTAGTCGTTAGTGTTGATTGATGCTGCACACCAAACTGCACACATAGGCAAAACAGTTGTAAATTGTATATTTAAACAAATGCCCCAAAAGTAATTGCAGAGGTCAAAGCAATCAAATGCTATTGAGTACTAACACTTTGGGCATGGTGCTTATGTTGTACTTTGACTACTCAAACATTGTGTGTATAAATCATTGTCTCCCGCTTCAAGCCGTTATTAGATAATAGTTTATTTAACATAACTTACTATAAAACAATATGAGGATGAACAGTTTTACATAAAGCATTGAAAGGGACCTCTTGACAGAAAATTGTAGTGATACATCAAATAATAAAAGGCTTTAAAAGTGGACAATGCATGTAGCCACATATAAAAAGTGCAGTTAAGTAAGTGTCAGGGACAGATCTGCGAGGATTAACTGTCATGAAAGTCTCCTGTCATCAAGTAATGTTAATAATATCGTAATTATAGAACAATAATAATAATAATAAGTGCTTTCACTGACTGCTCTTTTACACTGAGGTTTCTGAATCGGAGCTGTAAAGAGAAGATAAACACAAACATTCATAAACAGTAACCTATGTTACAATGTTTATTTCATCCAGGCCACTTCTTTCTCTAACATCAGCGTGTGTGTTTACAGGGGTTCATTAGCCCAGCGCCGCAGATGATCTAAAGCATCCTCGATCTCTTCTTCCTCCGACATGGCTGTGGAAAAGAAAGGACAAAAACCTGTGAGACATTTAAGTTGGTCCTGCTAGCATGTAAATCATGTGTCGTCAGCCGTGATCCACTGCTTACTTTGTACCAGATGGTTCTTACCAGGCTGGGAAGGTGATGCCGTGGATGACACTCTAGGAGAGGGGAGCTGCTCCTCCATTATGTCGTTGTCAAAGATGCTCTCATCCTGATTCCTCACCAGCCTCTCCAGCTCGGCCTGCAGTTCGTTCTGAAGACACACACATACAGAGAACAACAGGCTCAAAGCTCATAGCATCTGACCAAGAACACCAAAAGTGATAAGAAATTTTAAAAAATACCCCATTACATTTTCATGTAAAACTAATTATAGATTTTATTTGGAGTCATCCTTTTTTCAAACAGTGACAAATCACGAAGAGCGCGACTTTTACTGCACCTCATCGAACTCCACTCCAACACTGGCAGATGTGTAGAGGGTGTCTGACACTTCTCGGGCCCCTTCATGCTCCTCTGTGATGTTCTTAATCAGGTCGTTCACCTTGCTGTGAATGTCCCTGAAAACAACAGCCGGGAGAAAGCTCAGTTTAACTGTTTTACCAAGACATCCACATACATTCACTCAGCTGAGTTAGAACACGTTACAACCTGTATGTAAAATCTTATGTTATCTATAATAATTGCTTATTCTTTTTAACCTCTTACATGTATTCATGAGCCGACTTCATGGCCTTCACGGCACAGTCGATGTGCTTGACATTTTTCTCGTACCTCTTCATTTTTCTCAGTGCCTGCAAAGCCACTGGGAGGAGAGCACAGTGAGATACAGACAGACTGACAGCATCATACCCAGCTAACTCCATCAGTCTACCATCACATGGGTTAAATAATAATGACACGCTCCATTTGTACTTAGGAAGTCAGAATTTGATACAAATATGAGAGTGGTATCAGTCTTTTCATCTAATGCTCAGCAAGACATTAAATACATGTTGAACTATTCCTTTAACATAATTTTACTATTGCTAGACTTTTGATTTTAGACCCTTCTTTACAGTTGAAATTTTTGAATTGTCATAGCAGGAAAAATAGGTGTAACTAATAACAGTAATGATGTTTAAGCTCCATTAAGATTAACATTAAGTCATTATATTTAGCTTTAGTGCACAATACCGGACACCTTAAACGGGAGAATCAGTGGTATGAAGTTGTTATTAATGTGTACAGTTGGGGGATATGATTATGATACTATTTATACTGTCATATCTATGCCTTTCCTATCTCTTGAAGTATTGGACAAATTCACACCATGTTGTACATCAGTAAGCAAGACTCATTTCAGGAAATACTGAATTGATATCAATATGATGAAGTATCTTGATTTGGATACTGGATTAGCCAAAAACTGTCACTTCTGTCTGTTTATTTTTATCCATGCAGTTTTTCCAATTGGTTTTCCAGAAAATGTACTATACCACGATATACAATATTGATATTATGTTATTTAAAAAAGGACATATACTGAGATACAGGGTTTCATCCATATTACCCATAATATAATATTGCACTCTATAGTCCTTATAGATTACTACGGTTTACAATTACTTATGTCTTAAATTTTTTTTAATAGCCCGAAATGTTTTATGTCTCAGGAAGTGCTATCTAAATTTGTCATATTGTTGTCTGACTCTCAATATAATGACAATAAAGTTACTACTACATAAAGACCAAGACTTCAAATGTGGCCTCAGAGACACTCAAGAATATGTGTTTTTTTGTTGTTTTTGTTTTTCATTCTTTAAAAAAAAGTATATATTAAACCATAATTCATCACATTTTCTATTGGCTAAGTTACAACACTGAATAGAAATCATGAATGAAATTAAAACACATTTTAAGGCATGCTATTCATTTACGTGAATGCTAATACATTTTGGTTTAGCCTAAAATGGTTAGTTAGCTAACGTACTAAATTAGTATACTGTTAGCTAGTTGACTCGGCTACCTTACTTACATAATTAGCACATAATTAACATATAATTAACACTATAGTCATGTATGTTGTATTGTTCATTAAGGACTCATTTAACGCCTGACTTCGTTTAACTCACCTCTTCTGTTTTTTCTGCTGTTTTCCTTGGCGCACAGCAGCTCCTGGTCAATCTTTCTCTTCAGAAAGTCTTTCTTCTTCAGCAGCAGCTCCTCTGCGTCCTGAAGTTTCTCTGATTCGTCTTCTTGGCCCTTTTTCTTTCTGACCTTTTCTCCGCCACAGAACATCTTCACAAACAGAGCCATGTTTGTGATAAGCCTTGGTATGTTATTAAGTAGTTTGATATTTCCTGCCTGTAACCTGGTGACCACTTTCAAAGCTAAATAACAGGAGACCACCTGATACTGTACTGTGGGGGGCTGCTGTAAACTATTTCAATATTATTGTTTTTATTTACCTCTATATTCATATAGTTATATTAATATTAGTAAGAGTATTGGAATAATAAATATATCCACAATATTATTACTATTACTATTAATATAATATAAACAGTCACATAAATATTAGTAAAAGTCTTCTTAAATAAATCCATATTATATTACTATTAATTTCTCAAAAACTTTTCTATCACAACCAAAACAACGGTCACTCTGATTGGGACAATTTGAGCTGGTTAGCACAAAGGCTCATGGGACTGTTAATGTTCGAGATGAAAGTTGTATTACATTTAGTGATGTTGTGTACATGATTAATTGTGTTATGTGGGTTTCCAGGTTATATGGCCATAAGTAGTATTCATTTTGATGTTAACTTTAATTAGCAGTGTAGCCACCACGACTGAGTGTCCTGGTGTGTTTGATTACCTCTGGCCAGTATTCATATACAGTTGTTATTGTCACTACTGATGTTAAATAAATAGCACTCTCTGCTGTCGTGCGGTGTAAGGGACGCAGGAAATCAGGAATCCTTCTCACTGTGCATTCTTCCACGGGAGCCGGCCTCAATATGTTTAATGATAGCAGGTACATTTAAAACTAAAACAAGTAGTAAAGTTCTCTGTGGGAAAGAATGTTCTTTTTTCAGTTTTTTTTATTTTTTATAAATAGCAATATAATGATTACATAGAGGTGAAATAAGGTGAGTTAACCCTGAGTCTATTTTCATTATGCTTTAGGCTACAGTTACGTTACAGTAACGTTTTGTCGATGTGACCCTTTAAGAAAGAACTGGTTTAATTAAACATAATTTAATTTAGTTTAAAATAAGATATTCCTTTATTAATCCCACAGTTGGGAAATTTATATTATTACAGAAGCAAGTGGATAGCAAAAAATAAAATGAGCATCAATAGGAAGAGTAAAGAACAATAAATAATAAGGAAATACACAAAAAATAAAACGACAATAGTAAAAACATTTTTTTGAAAAAAACTAACATTTTGTTTTGTTTGTTTTTTAATATTGGTGTTGAATAATAAGATACTTGAGTTGTCATGTAATAATATTAATAACAATAATCATAATCGACAGTAGGTGGCGATGTTGCGGCGGCAGTGGGAGGCATCAAATTAATAAAGAGGCGAAGAAGAAGAATCGTGTCACGTGACTACTTGAAGACCAGGAAATGCGGTGTCAGATTCACGGTTAGATCAAAACAAATAAAGACTAGCTTGTTAGGGACCTCAGAGTTATCATTTCTGTCATCACTCGGAATCATATACGTCTTAAAATGGATGGTAAGTCGTGATTTAACAACTAGGCAGTCCATGTTTGTAGCTGTCCCGCCGAACTAACGTCAGACAGCGAAACATTAGCTGGTTAGCTTGTTACTGCCTTTAGCTGTCAGACCTGTTTTTATTTTCAGCTCATTCCTTTATCGTGTTTAACAGCTAGCTGTAGTTGCCATTAAACTTGTCCTTTATTTTAATATGACATCTCGTCTTAACGCTGCCTGACACGGAGTCTTTCCTCAGCTAATGACTGTTACATTAGCAATGTCTCACCACATTCATAACTTCATTATTGTCGGCCCGACACAAGTAGACATTGTTAACCCAGACCCCTCCCTAAGTCTGCCTGAAGCATTTTAACTGTAACTTAATCTAGCTGTTAGCACCAGGGTGAGATATGTACTGTCCCCCACTATTTATTTGCTGTCTGTTTGTATTGTTTTGTGTTTAACACTGCATTTTCGCTTTTGCTGCAACGATTAATCGATTAGGTGCCAGACACTAAATTAATAAATAAATTATTTTGATAATCGATTCATCATTTTGAGTCAGACAAAAGTCTCTAAATTCTCTGATTCCAGCTTCTTATTTGTGACTATGTTTTCTTTAATAATCAATGACAGTAAACTGAATATGTTTTGGTTAGACGAAACAAAACAGGACATGAAGGTGTTACTTTTTGCATTTTTCACCATTTTCTGAACCAAAAAACTAATCCCTTAACCGAGAAAATAATTCAGAGAATAATTGATCATGAAAATAATCATTAGTGCAGTTTTGTGTAACAAAGTGCACATGATAAATAATTTGGTCAGAATCTCCCACAAATCATCAGTGTAGTCCCCTGTTGTTTCTCTCTTGTTTCTTGATTCCTTAGTGTGGACATCACTTAAACTAAATAATGATTTTTTTTTTCTCTTTCTTCAAACTTTCTATTTGAACATTTAAAGGCCTAGAGAGGTGAAAGTAGAGATAATTTCACAAGATCAAAGGGGGAATATGAGAGAAAAGTAACAAGAAATTTTGACGGAAATGTAATATTTTGTCCTAGACAGGTGTGTCTGAAGATCTATAGAATCCTTTTACTTGTTTTTATCCACAAAAAACTACTATTTGAAATCCTTAAAATGACATCAACTCCTCTTCCTATATTAAAAACTATGAATACACAGATATTTACCCTTTCAAAAGTTTAACCTCTGGATGCCAGAGGTCTCTTACTTCACTTACTTCGCACCAAGTGAAGTAATAATGAGCAGAACATTTTGTTGAGTGGAGGGTAACTAAATTAATACTTATTAATTAGGGTTTGTTCTTTAGGCAAGGTTTTTTTTTTTTTGCTGTTAAAACTCATGATGTCAGGAAAGTTCCAAATCAATTTGCCTGAAATTTCAACAATCAAAAAGCCAATGTTGTAGTATATAACGTTTCCTGACACTGTATGTTTAACTTAGAGCTGGTACATTGGTATGTTACAGTCAGTTGTTCAGTTATATAACATAAACTCCATATTCCTAATTCTGTCTTTCCTATCTCTCCGCAGAAACGCTTTTTCAGCTAAAGGTACGTGATGAAAATGTTGAATTGGTTTCATTTTGATATGAAAAAAAAGGGGATGATTTATTCATTTCTTGAACGTCATTCTCTTTGGTTCACAGTTCACCTCCAAGCAGCTGGAGAGATTGGCCAAAAAGGCAGAGAAGGAGTCTGAAAAGGAGCAGGCCAAGGTCAAGAAGGTGAGGTATATAAATGGGGAGTAACTTGGATGAAAAAGTAAATGTGTGGATAAGAGGGTGTTTAAAAAAAAAGAAAAAAAAGAAGTAGTTTAACCAGCAGTACTCTTTCTGGCACTCCATGTTCAGCACAGATGAAACAATGTCAAGCATCCAAACGGTTCTTATCTATACTGTGAACATCTATCTGTTATCTTTTTCTTTCTTTGTTTTTATCAGGTGAACCAGAATAATGTGTGACGTAATCTTTGCAGTAGGCCTGTAGGAGAAAAATATTTGGGTGTGGCTGATTCTAATTTTTCTTTAGGCAAGGCAAGGCAGTTTTATTTATATAGCGCATTTCATACACAATGACAACTAAATGTGCTTTACATAAAACAAACATTTAACAGTAAGAATTGGAAACAAAAAACATAAAAACATGCAATTTGAGAAATAAAAATAAAACCCAATAATAGTAAAAACGTGGAAACATTAAAACATACAATTAAAGGTTGCAGCATAAAATCATTAAAAGGACATACAGTGCAAATGAAAGATTAAAATTGCTATTAAAAGTGCTTTAAAAGAGCTCAATCATAAGCACAGGAGAAGAGAAGTGTTTTTAACTTATATTTTAAAATATTCACAGTTGGGGCTGATTTCAGTACTGCTCGTAGTTTGTTCCAGTTGTGTGCAGCATAACAGCTAAAAGCTGTTTTACCATGTCTAGTCTGAACTTTGGGCTCCACTATCTGACCTGAGTCAGTAGATCTCAGAGCCTTACTGGGTTTATATTCTACTAACATGTCATTCATGTATTCTGGACCTAAACCATTTAGTGATTTGTAGACCAGTAGCAGAACTTTAAAATCTATTCTATAGCTGACTGGGAGCCAGTGTAAAGACTTTAGAACTGGAGTAATGTGCTCTGATCTCTTTGTTTTGGTTAAAACTCGAGCTGCAGCGTTCTGAATGAGCTGCAGCTGTTTAATGCTTTTTTGTGGGAGTCCAGTCAGAAGACTGTTGCAGTAGTCGAGTCTACTGGAGATGAAAGCATGAATCAACTTCTCCTGGTCTGTTTGAGACATAAAACCCTTCACTCTGGATATGTTCTTAATCTGATAGAAGGTTGTTTTGGTGATTGATTTGATATGACCGCTGAAGGTCGGATCTGAGTCTATCAGCTCGCCAAGGTTTCGGACTTGGTCCCTAGTTTTTAGAGAGAGTGACTCGAGATGTTTACTGACAGCAATCCTCTTCTCTTTATTGCCAAAAACAATGACCTCAGTTTTGTCCTGATTTAATTGAAGGTAATTTTGGTTCATCCAATTTGTTACTTGCTCTAAACAATAACAGTTAGTCTTAACTGTGACCATAAATAACTGTTATTTGCTTGAATGTGGTTAACAGTGATTTGTAGAAATCACATGATATTATTGAGCAGTAGATTCTCTCTCCCCATTCTACTTGCAGTTTCACACATTGGTCAGCAGGGGGTGTTATAGCTATAGCCTTGGTAGTTTAGTGAAATTGATGTCACTTTTTCCATAATGACAAAATGTTTATAGAGGAAATATGTTTTTGTCATATGGATATTAGGTAGCTCTATTTTTTATTTTAATCACATGTTTGAAGGTCACAGAAGAGATTTGCAGATGACCTGCTGATTTCTCCCATGGAACAATGGGGTTATAACACGGCCCATCCCTCATTATCTCAGTAGCCAGAGATATTTCCCTGTTGAGTCACGATAGTCTTCACTTCCCATATCCTGTTCAACAGCTCGCATGGATTTGAAATGAGAAGATATGAAAGTGCTGCTGCTGTTTGTTTTCATTGCTGTTGAAAAGATTCAGATTATTACAGAGCTGCATTTTTTTTTTAGATCCACACACAATGAAATTACTACCAAAAAAAAGACAGAAAAAAACCCAATGAGATTAACTTTGCTTGTGTATTTAAATAAACAAAAATAAAGCCATATATGTAACTGTAATGAAATTAGTAACACATACAGGACCTTACCACCATGTGTTAAAAGCTGGTTAGCAAGAGATGTTTACATATATGAACAGTTGAATTTGTTAGTTTAAAGTAATGGATAAACAGTTGGAGATAGTCAAAAAGTAATAAATGAAAGGCTGAAATAGATAGCTAATGGTATAAATGATTATATATAAATGGCTAAAATAGACAGCTTAAAAGAAAGGAATACTGGTACATGGTGAAAAGAGATAGCTAAAAGTAATGGACCAATGGTTTATCATATTATTTAGTTATAACTAATAGGTAAATGCTTGAAATAAAAAGCTAAAAGGTTTAAACGTCCAGCTTCTGACATTCTAACAGGTAGCTGAAATTGACATGTCAGTAGTGTCAAACATATTACACAATTTAATCCATATAACATTCACTTTAAAATGAAGTCAGAGAAACACATTGACAGGTGGTGTCACTGAAGGGTTACTTGAGTTCATCTAAGAGGGGCTGTGGGGGTACGCCATACAAAAAGGTTAGAAAGCACTGAACAACATGGAGAACGTGAAATAAACTTAAATTATTGATTTTAATGATTGAATTTGGTCAGTTGATATCAGTAGTTCGTGATTTTTCAAGAATAGATACTAAACCTTTACTAGAGAAAGCTTCATAATGCAGAGTTGATTGCCTTTTTATTTCTTAATAATAACATCACTTTGGGAACAGTGTCTGTCATTACTTTTGACAGTTTAGAGAGTAAAGAAATTAAAACTATATATTGTTAATAATTAATTAACAATATATTAATAATCATTAATTTCAGCTCTATCCGTTTAGGCTTGTGTACAGCGTTCACACCAAAGTTTAGGATTGTGATTTTTACATGTCACACATGGAAGGTCATATTCACAGTTGAAATTGTAAAGTAAAGTTGAATTGGAGGTGTGTTTTTTTAGCATTAACTGTGTTTTTTGTCTCTTCGCTAGGCTCTGCAACAGAAAAACGTGGAATGTGCCAGAGTTTACGCTGAGAACTCCATCCGGAAAAAAAATGAGGGTCTGAATTGGCTGCGCATGGCATCTCGAGTTGACGCGGTGGCCTCTAAAGTCCAGACTGCTGTCACAATGAAGGCGGTAAGTGAATGTGTCGAATCAGCCTTCTAGTACATGCTGCCTCTTATTATACATGTACATCTCTTTAGCCAAAGGTTTATTGAGTCTGCTGGATTATAAAGCAACTCTTTTCCCTAACCCTTTCCTGTATCACATAATTTATTCTAATTTGTGTTTTATATATTATTATATCTTTTTTTCCCAGGTGACCAAAAACATGGGCCAGGTGACAAAGGCCCTGGACAAAGCCCTGGGCTCCATGGACCTCCAAAAGGTCTCTGCTGTCATGGATAAGTTTGAAACCCAAGTCCAGAACCTCGATGTGCACACTTCAGTAAGTGGCTGCAGACTATGTACATTCATACTTGTTTATGTGTTTTCATAAAGTGTTTTGGCCAAGTGTTAGGCGTGCTCATGTTCTGTTATAGATCTAATAAGGACTCGACATGTCTCATCCGAGTTAAAGCCTTTTAGCTTTTTTTCCTGTTGGTTCCAATCTCAATTGTCTCTCTCTCACCAACACCAGGTGATGGAGGACTCCATGAGCTCTGCAATGACACTGACCACACCTCAGGAGCAGGTGGATGGCCTGATCCACCAAATAGCAGAGGAGAGTGGTCTGGAGGTTATGGACCAGCTCAACCAGTTGCCTGCAGGAGCCACTTCGGTGGGCGCAGAGAGCTCACGCAGTCACGATAAGGAGGACCAGCTTTCTAGACGGTAAGGACTAGTGTTGGTACTAGTTAATGTGTGAGAAATACACAAACCGGGGTTACAAGTTAGACGCAACAGCTGTGTATCTGTCTTGTGTTTCCCTTTGCAAGACATCAAATCTCCTTGCTCTTCACCTGGTAAAACTGTAGTCATTCCCTGGCAGGATAACAAGTAGCACATGAACAGGCAGTGCTGCAATTAGAATAGAGCATGAGGTCAGTAAATTAGATAGCACTGCAAGCTGCTGCCCCCACAAACACACACACACAACACTACTGTCATGGTTGGAAAATCAACAAGACAGATACACTACCTTCAGCTCAAATAGAGAAACTCAAAGACAAAAAAGGTTTTTCATTGTAAAGTGATGTGAGTTACATGAGTGGAAGGACCTGCAGTTTGGAAAGCAGACTGGTTTGTCATGTTTTGATGGTGAACAATACTTTTCACTAGCTTTAAGTTTTAAGTAAAGCTGCCATCTTTATCTGAACAATAATGTTGAAAAACAAATTGCACAGATTTTACAGTTAAATTAATCAAACAATTAGTTAAACATATCCATTACTTTAATTCTTAGTTAGTGACCAAGAATTGAATATAATAATTGATAATAATCTTTATTTATATAGCATTTTTCAAAACAAATGTTACAAGGCCCTTCACAGGGCAATAAAACTTGCCCTGAATAACTACTCAAAACAGAACAGCGTTAAGGTAGATCAACAACCAATACAATTATAGCATATTAAAGAGAGAATTACAGAGATCAAATAAATGAAATAAAATCAGTAAAAAAGAAAACAATTGGCAAAATCCTTAAAATACTGGTGGAAGGGGAAAAAAATACAAAAAAGAAAACATAAATATGTGTAAAAGTATACACACTTTTGGGACATTTTCCTTAAAAAATTAATAAACTAATCATTCGATTATCAAAATAGATCGACTAACTGATTAATCGACTAATTGTGGCAGCTCTAACAACTTGAAGATGTTTTCCACCGAGGGCTTTGGGAAGAATTGACAGGCACTTTTCATCATTTTCTTACATTTTACATACCAAGCCTTTAGTCAACAACAGGTAATGGAAAAAAAATCACCTATTTTTACTATATCGCAAACCTCAGGAAGACCCCCCCTGTACTGTAGTCTGTTGTGTTGCCATGGTGGTCTTTCTTTCCTAATCAGTAGCTATTTCTGGAAAACATAATTAGGACACTACGCAGAGACCAGCTTCCACACGCCAATCTGTCAGTTCCTCATTTAGCAGGTGTTAAAATATGCAGCTGTTGTTGTTGTTATCTCGTTATCGACTGGCAGGAAATCATGTAATGAAGATGTAAGGGGTTCGTGCTCTATTCATGTCGAGGCAGGCTGACGGACATTATAACAGCCACTCCAACGACTATAGTTTAACACTTGACCCAAGGTGACTCCAGCGTCTCTAAGGATTGAGAGCCAGAAGCACGAACGAAATAGTATTAAGAGTGAAGAAGCCCATTGGTTGAGAAGGAAAGCATCCTCCAGTATCTGCAACCCAGAAGTCCAGTTGCCCTCGATTCAGCCCTCCTTGAATAACCATGACCACTGAGAATCTTCACAGACCTCAAGCACGCTGACAACTTAAAAGTCCAACGCAGAGAATCTAATTAAATAATCAGAAGTAGATAATCTGTCAGCAGCTTAAGAGTAGCTGTAAATGTTTTTGATGTCCTCCACTGATTTCACCTCCCACCTTGCTGCAGTGATGTAACAGCATACGTCAGCAAGCGTTGGTACACTTTGATGTCACTGTCGAGTGTGGTTGGCCTGTTACAAGACTCTTGTTTACACATTCAAATACGTTGAAAGTATAAGACTGTGCAGAAATTGGAACATGCAATTTGGGAAACCAGTGGTTTCCCCCACGTCAACACAATCGACTAATCAGAGCTTTGTATGTGTGATTAAGAATGGGAACGTCATCTTCCATATGTATGGAAAATAACAGCACAAGTTGTTGTATGCCAACTTTAAGAAATTGTCCTACTGCTAGGTTACTAGAGCATTAGTAGGATTAGAAAACAAAACGAAAACCCAACCACACCTACTATTAGTGACTCAGGATCTGGTCAGAGGTGCAGCACACCCAAAACTTTGAGCTAGAGAGAGCAGGACGACATGACTTTTTAGCCTGGTCTTAAGTAACTCTGATTATCACAATTTTGAAATGATTCTTAATGGTAGTTCAGAAAAAAATAACAAGAAATTTGTAATTCATCGCTGTCAACCCCAGTGTCTTTGTCTGTACTACCACTAGGAGTCGCAAGAGTTATACATTTGGACCTGTTTTGTGACCTCTTCCCCTCACTTTAGCAAGCAGCTTTTTTATTATGATGTCAGCTGCCTAGACAATTTGACATCAAAAGTGAGATTTGTTTAATATTAATTCATCAACTATTTAATTTGGTCATTTATTATATACGTCTAACTCAACATTTCAAAAAGCAGCCAGAGGGCGAACAAAATAACAATCCTTACAATAACAACAAACCCTACAGAGCATCATTGTATCTATACATATGAATCAGTGCAAATCATTCATTCAGACGGGAGGGAGGGGGGAGGGGGGACGGGGGGGTTCTTTATACAGTATGTGCACCAGAAGTAGAATTTCGTTGGATTTTGTTGAGAACAAGAGAGCCACAGGGTTTTTGTTGTGTTGCTTCACAGTGCTGACTGCTGGGAAATGTACTTGAGTGCAATACACCTTTTTTTCAAGGCTTTTATCTCTTTTTCACAAAAGCTCCACACAATTAAACCTCCAACATTTTTCTACACCACTGCAGGTTGGCTGCTCTGCGGAACTGAGAGCTCGTCCGGAGAGAGGTGACGGAGCTTACGGCTGCGTGGAAGCAGACGAACTTAACGACGGCAACAGGAGCTGCCTGTGTTTCTATTGAACTGTTCGTACCGGGAGGACTTAATGAGACTATTGATTACCATCCCCCTGTTCTATAAATATACACACACACAAACACACACACACACAAACACAGGATAGAAATATCACTCGAGAAGGCCACTGGTCTCCCTCTGGTTCACCTTCCCCACTTCGATCCATCTCTACTATCTTCCCCTCTAAGTCCCTGTTGTATCTCATTTTACCATTTTCTTTTCTTTCTTTTTTTTCCTCCCGTTTTTTTTCTTCCCATTTCTCCACCACCACCTCATCTTCCATGTGTGACTACACTGTCTAGATCTCTGATCACATGCTCCTCAGATGTAGTCTTTGTATAAAAAGAAACACATTTTACAAACTGTATAATGAAGAAAATGAAAAGGTAGAGTTTTAATAGGCAGTTATAGTGATTATAAGGGAGTTGGGCGTGCCTGGCTCTTACTATGAGCAGGGCGGGGTAAAGATGTTTTTTTTTCTTGTCTTGTTATCCTTTCGAAATAGATTATTCTGATTGGAGGAAGGAGCCAGATAGATTTGACAGGAGAGAAATGTTAGTTTTACACTCCAGCAGGGAGTGAACAATGGTCAATTTCTTTAAGTTTAAAATAGACAGTGACACTAACAGACATAATCTCCTTCACTCATCAGATTCATCCAGGTGACAAATACTTCATGTCATCAATACAATGCTGTACACAACAAAGGACAATCCTCAGACCTTTTTGTTTCTCTGTGTCAAAATGATTTATTTGTGTTTTCTTTACTGTTATTCTGATGTGTTTATTGATTATTACTCATGCCTGTATTCAGACTTCTTGCTTTTGAACGCCTTATTTGGGATGCAGGTGCTTGCATAGGTGCCCCACCCCCCACCCCCCCACCCCACGCCAGTGCCTGAAGTAGTGTAGAGAGTAAACAGCCGCAAAGCGAAGCTGAACTCCATAGACGACGGTCAGAACAAGGAATTTTCCATTCCTCCCCCACCCCTGCCAGAACAGACTCAGATGTTTTTGTCACTGTCTTGCCAACTGCACTTCAACTCTGACTTTGAGTTGCCAGCTCTGGTTGTAAGAGCGGTCATAGATGGGCGCTTGTTATCTCTTTTATCTGTAGTGTGAAGTTACCTGATCTCTCGTCTGGATTTGGAGGTTTAATTTTAAGGTGTTGGAGCTCTCCCCTGCAACATTTTGAAGCCTCACTCAGATATTTTTGTGGAAGCTTCTCTGGTCTTAAAATGACATGATCATATCCACCTGTCTCAGTCACATTCTGAATAATTTCAGTCGTAAAAGAGCATGGATGGACATGCTAGAATTCCTTTCACAAATTTACAAGAATCAGTCGTTCCTGTTGATTTACCTCCATAACCACAGTTGTGCGATTTGGTAAATGCAGGACTTGAACTGAATGTGATTTTAAAAAATGAGAATTAAACATCCAGTGGAATTTAAATAATGTTTTTGAGTAAGATTGGTTCCTTTCCCCATTTTTTATTCCCGACAGCTCTGTATGAGCCCTGCATTCAGTTGCCTATCGAGTGCTTTGACTGGTTTTGATGTTTCCTTCTTTAAAAGTTGGGTGGAGAGAGCAGGCAGACGGAGAAGCCAGACCTCAGCCTATGACAGAGCAGCTTCACCTTTGTTGATATGTTAACTTTTTTTTTGTCCATTTTAACTAGGGAGGGTTTATTTATACTCAAGCTTCCGCAGACTTTGCAGCACTTTTGTTTTTGTATATTTATCTTGTGGAATAAAACCTTGCCCTCTGACGCTGTCTTTTGTGTGATGAGTGCTGGCAGACACTTTAATGTATGTGTTCGTGTTCATTCATTCGTGTATGTACGAGGTTTCAATTTTCGCATGAAGACAAAGACGCAGCAGTGAGGGCACAAGCTTTTCTTAAAATGAAATCTACTTGTTTTTATAGATTTCTCATGGTATCATTTACTTTTATGTAATCCCTACTTGCACATACAGACTGGTGACAAATTAAAGGGAAAAAACTGGCACATGTCTGAATGCTTGACCCTTACAATGAGAGGATCCAGTGGCTGTGATATGCTTTGGGGGGCATTTTGCTGGTAAGGTCTGGGTCCACTTGTCCTTTTTAGAGGGAAAAGTCACTGCAAATCATTAAAAAGCAGTTTTGAGTGATAAACCCAACCCCCCTCCCCCCAATAGATTGATTAGATTGAAAATCATATGCTATGGCCGTCATAGTTGCCACATCTCGACCCAGCTGAACACCTATGGGAGATTTTGGAGTGATGTGTTAGACAGCGCTCTCCACCACCATCATCAAAACATCAAATCAGGGAATATCTTTTGGAAAAATGGTTTCATCCTTCCAGTAGAGTTCATAGACTCAAAGGTGCATTGAAGCTCTTCTGATGGCATGTGGTGGTCCAACATCTTACTAAGACACTTTATGTTGGTCTAAACTAAAAATGAACTAGCTAAAAACAATATTAATGCAGAAACAACAGCTACCTTAACAAGTTTACAGTTCAAAGTGTCAAATAGTCTTAGGCTAGGTACTTCCACTGAGTTAAATATAGAAGAAGTCCATCTAAACCAGTATTCGGAGCCTTTTGAGAAAGCTCTATAGATATACAGTTCTTTTAGCAGTAGTCAGGTTACAAAACCAAACTGGAATAGAGAAACCAAACACAACGGAGCAAATTCTTTGTCTGGAGAAGGTAGGATTCATGTTGCACTTCACTGACTGATGTCATCTTACAGGATTTCAAGCTGTTGAGGTCACTATTACAGTCCCCTCTGAATGTCATTGGGCCCTCCAAATGATACTTTGTGTTGTCCTAAATATATTTCAAAGACATCTTGAGGCCAGGGCCGTAGCTACCACTGTGGACACAAAGGTCAGGTGGTAGGTATTGTTTCTGTTGATGAGGGCACTTAACCAGCTGTCTACCTTCTGTAATTACACACTGGGGTTTTAAAGGCTGATTAGACTAGCTCTCTTCAAAGCTGCTCTAAAAAAAAAGTTCATATCAACAATTGTTCACATTGTAATGCAATGTGACAGCATTTTTAATTGACTGAATAAAATGCCAAAACATTTAAATTTGTGAAAAACCAGATTTTTATGGCAAGTCAATTATTTCTTACGGTGAGTTAATGCAAAGCTAAATGTCCCCCTTATGTTATTTTGTGAATTTTACAGCTTGAGTGAAGTGTCGTCCCTGTGGAAAAAGCCCAGTGGTCATTTGCGGTATTGCAGCAAAAAATCCCCCTGAAGCCCAAAAAGCATTTTCCCTTATAGGCCACCATTTTAAAAGATTGTGTAAAACTCTAGACAGGACAGCTTGAACTGCAAACAAGGTCAATCATGACTATTTCTATTATGAATTTTTGATTCATGGATCCATATTTGTAAAAGTTTCCTTGAGCTGAGAAAAGCAATTTAATAATCTGTGACATCACAATATAAACTCTATGGGCTAAGCGACAACTCGCAGGCGGGGAAAACACTAGTACGCATATTCATTTTTGGTCCGATATCCAGCTCTTATAATACATCCATGGCCCATACCAGCCACTGTACTGTGTTTGCAGACATTAGCTGTAGCTAGCTAGCAACGTTAACATCTGACTGATCTCAGAAGTCACTAAGATCTCCAGTTCTTTATCCGCTTTCTCTCAATATTCCTTTTATCTCTTATTTATGTTCACCAGGTGGACTCATGAAGCCTGAGGGTGGACACTCTGCCACGATTTGTGCTGCAGAAAGTGAGTTTATGCATATTCACATCCACTTTAATCTTTGCATTGGCCTCTGGTGGACTTTGATCTCCTGGCGTCAGCATTTCTAGAATCCTGGCTACAGCCCTGCTGTGACACTCTGTTGCCAGGCCGTCCAGCCAAAGATAAACTTTGTGTGGACTGGAGTTAAACTGCCATTTGGGGACAATGCTCTTGGGGTTACTCATTATGGCTGCCTGTGATCTTATTTGCAATACAACACAAGGCAGATCATAACCGCTGCTCCAAGTTGGTTCATGAATATTCACACAGACGCTCAAAACCAAAAACAGCTTGCTGTGCTCTCTGGGTAAACAGTTTGCATCACACACAGAAACAGTCCTGTAATTTCTCACTGAGGCTATAACTAATGTGTGGGTGGAGATGGGTGAAGATGGAATTCTTCTTCACTCTTTCTCTGCATCCCTTTGTCTCTCCTGCTGCCTCTCTTCTTTTCTGTTTGCGAAATAAGTCATGAGGTAAATTATCATACCATGGGTAAATAATTAGAAAGCCCGGGGACTGGAGTAGCACAAATGCCAGGCAGGAAATGTTCGTGCCTGGCAGCCCCATACAACTGGCTGTCACTCCACGAAATGTCAAAGAAGAGGCCAGAGCGATCACCCCAGCAGGTTGTCTTGGCGTGCGCTGAGTGTTTCCACTGAGGACTCCCCCGCCTTTTCTTTTTCTGGAAGCCTAGACTTAGCTGTGTTGACAGAAGGAGGACGCACAACTCATGAAAACACAATAGACGATGAACAAGCCGTCCCACGACATACTTTTACACCGTGAACAGTTAGTATCCAGGATAAACCAGGGTGGCGTTCTCACTGGAAAATAGCATACCAGTGACCTTGCTGACCCTATGCTGGGGAGGTTATGAATTGAAAATGGCTTTTGAATATGTGAGTGACTCCCAGCAAGAGCTAGTGACTATATAAAGGGATGCTCACGGGGTTATGCTGACAGAATGGAGTTCCCCTTTAATGCTACGTTCCTGAGATGGGCGGCAGTGTCGGGTTTCCCGGTCGTGTCCGCTGTTTGTGTATGACAAATAAGCAATAGCCTACTTGGCAGCCAGAATGTAACTAGAGATTGGAGCTGAGGGAATGTGACTGTGTTGATTTTCCTACATGAGCATAATGAATCAGTGTCACGAGATACTACAGGGATTAAAGGTCAGGGGACAGTAACACAGAGTCAGGATTAAGTGGGCAACAGAGAAAGGTAATGCATGTTCCAGGTTGGTACAAACCATGGAGAAAGACAGAGAAAGAGAAATGAGGCAGCCGAACTGTGGGCACCAAACATTCCTCTGGTCGGCCTGAATTTAACGAGCTCTGCTTTATTAGCAACTCTATTATTTCTACCCCCCACCCACCTCCCCGTCCCCCTCACAGTCCCCCACACAGTGTTTCCTCACCGCCCTCCCCCCTTTCCCCCTCCTAGTGTTCCCTCTTACATGTGACCGCCCCTGTTTATTGGCTGAGGGACAAGGGAAAACTGACGCTTTGGGCCGCTCCGATTGGATTAGTGACGGATTATGTCAAGTTAGTCAGAGTCACCCAGAGAAAGAAAGGAAGTGACGGCATTTAGCTTCAAAATTAAAGGCATATGACAGATAAACAATAACGATGTACTGAGACTGGTTGTCAACATTTGAACTATTTGCTGACATTTTATAGAACAAATTATGAATTGATTAAGTGATAACATCTGTGGACCAATAAATAACTGAAAATAATCTTTAAATGAGTTTTAGCCCTAATAAAGTGAATTGTCCAACAGTAATTAAAATCAGAAATCTTCATTTTAGTATTGGCTTTGACATTACAGGCATGTAATACGTAAACAATAATGATGTACTGAGTTTGAATGCATGTGATAAGTCTAATATTAAACACTATGAATAATCATGCTGTCAAATACAGACCAATATATAAAACCATAATTTGTGAAATAATTCAATTAATTTTTAAAACAGCACAGTGTAGACATAGGAAATCTTATTTAACCCTGTACGTCACAGTGACAGAGTTTATTTTACCTTTAACACTTTCTGCAACAAAACTGAGTTTGGAATCAAATGGAAAAAATAAACTGTAAACTTGTGAAAAGAAGCTGAATGATGATTTTTTTTTAAAGGTATGTAATATTAATACGTTTTATAATGTATTTGATTATCTCATGATTATGCCTTTCACGTGTTTTTATGCATTCGATTTTTTATTTTCATAATGCCTTATTTATTAATTTTAAACACTGTGGGTTTCCATACATGACATTTTGGAGAGAAAAAAATAAGCAGATGAGAGAATAATATTTATTAAAGATTTCAGTGTGGGAAACTGGTTGACTAACTAACTAACTAACTAACTAACTAACTAACTAACTACATAAATAAATAAATAGTTATCTCGGAGTGCATTTCAGACTGTCAATAACGTGTCTAGTTTCCAGTCTAGATTTATTGTGGCATTTCCATACCGGAAGTGTGATGTGTCTTGCGGCCAGCTTTACCGAAGCTGCTCCTCGCAAACAGCAGCTACGATGCTTTTAGTCTTCATCAACCGGGGAGACAATAACAACGGAAGACAAGGCGAGGCTTTGCTTTGCAGAGACGGACATCTTAGCATCGAGTAGAAAGAGAGGGGAGACACCGGAGACCTGTGTGAGTGTTTGTTGTGAGCCGGGGGCTGCTGGGCTCGGACAGGACGGGGCGGGGTGATGTTTAGGTTCCGGTATAAAGCTAGCGAAAAAATGGGAACCAGACGAGATGTGGAGCCGGCTGTCGACGCTGTCGTTTCATACCGGAGACTACAATGAGAAGTTTACCGTTGTGGTGTAACAGGGCGGCGGTGTAAACGTGTGGGGAGGCCGCTGGCGGGGAGAAGCGTGTCTCTGTGGCGCCCCTCCGCCCCCTGTCCGTCAATACGATGAGGACGCTATTTACATTCTGCTGTCTCCTCCTCATCACCGGCGGAGCACACCGGGCGTGGGCCACCGGAAACCTGACTATCGACAGCAGCAGCTACACCAACCAGACGGCCGCCAGCAGCAGCAGCAGCAGCAGGTACATCAGAATCGGGGACGGGTCGTCGCAGGAATTTGAGTTTCCCGAAAACACCAACGGCGTGATTGTAATCTCTAGCCGCTACCGGAGCGCCGCTACTAGCAGGAAGGGCCGCCAGAGCTGGAAACAGACGGTGACAGTCCGCTCCCTGGACCCGGAGGTTCTCTCCATACTTAATGTAACGGACAGTGGACACGCAGGACCGGCCAAGAGCTACATAATCAGCATTCGCTCCGGGTTCCCAGGTAGGGCTCAGCTGCAGATCCAGTTGCTGGACCTGGACCAGGATTCTGTCCCGGTCCTAATCGAGGAGAGGACGGATTACTCCATCAGAGTGGCGCAAGGCAATGATGACCCGGCCACCCGACTCACCCAGTCGGGTGGCCTGTCCCATTTCTCTGAGAACCCGGTATTGTTTGCCTTGCTGCCCCTCATCTTCGTCAACAAGTGTGCCTTCGGGTGCAAGGTGGAGGTGGAGGTTCTGCGGGGCCTGCTGAAGAGCCCTGTGCCGCTGCTTCTTGGGGTTCTGGGTCAGTTCCTGGTGATGCCCTTTTATGCCTACTGTGTGTCCCGGCTGGCCGCACTGCCCAAAGCGCTCTCCCTGGGCCTGGTGATCACCTGCTCAGCCCCGGGCGGCGGGGGCGGCTACCTGTACAGTCTGCTGCTTGGAGGAGATGTGACCCTGGCTATCTCCATGACGCTGGTGTCCACAGTGGTGGCGGCAGCAGCCATGCCTCTGTCATCAGCTCTGTATGGGAGACTACTGGGCGTGCACGCTGCCCTGCATGTGCCATTCGTGAAGATCCTCGGTACCCTCCTGTTCATTGCCATCCCCATCTCGCTGGGAATGCTGGTCAAGCTGCGGCTTCCAGCCCTCACACGCGTCCTGCTAGCGCTCATACGACCCTTCAGCTTCGTGCTCATTGTGGGTGGCATCTTCATGGCCTACCAAATGGGCGCGTCCATCCTGGCCAATGTAAAGCCCCAGATTGTGGCAGTTGGGATGACGGTGCCTTTGTTGGGGCTGGTGGTCGGGGCTGTCCTAGGCAAACTGGTTGGACTGGCCCCACCACAGAGGAAGACGGTCAGCATCGAAGTGGGCGTCCAGAACAGCCTGCTGGCTCTAGCAGTCATGCAGCTGTCCTTCCGCCGGATGGAGGCCGACTTCGCGTCCCAGGCACCCTTCATCGTGGCCCTCAGCAGCACGTCAGAGATGCTGCTCATCGTCCTGGGATACTTTGCCCAGAAGAGGTTGTGTGGGTCCGCCGTCCCCAGGAGTGACGCCTGATTGTAGCCACAGTTTTTGTTGTGAACTTTTTGAACGAATGAACGCTTTGAAACCTGTGGAAAAGCTGGCGTCCACAGTCTTGGCTACAAGATGCCAAACAATCACCAATCCAGTCGTCACTGTTGTACACAGGACAGTGAACAGACTTTTTGTGGTTCTTTTTTGTTGTCGTTGTTTTCATATTTTTCATGAAAACCAAAGGCCTTTTACCCCCTCTGAGACCCCTTTTTTGTGTTTATTTTACAGTATGTACTTTTTAAAATCAGATTATACTGTGAGGTACTCGATGTAAATATTCCTAAGAAGAGAAATACCTATAAAAGAAAAGATATTTTTCTACCAGATTACTTTTTGTAATCAAAAAAAGCAAAGATTGATTTGTATCATGTTTACAAAAGGTCCATGTGTCTTAGCCCAGGGGGGTGGGGTTTTTGCGGGGGGTTGAAGTGGAATCGTTTGTGATTCAAAAGGGAAACATGATGATGTTTTGAAAGTATTTGCTACTGATTGTGTTTCCTGGATCTGCGAATCCATGTACTTGAATATTTAGAGAGGACAAATGAAGAAAAAGTGAATAAAATTTAAAAAAAAAAACATTGTCAAAGCATAATTGAGTTTGTGAAGATGACTAACCGGTCCGTGCCACCAGGCTGTTTCTTAAAGCGGAACTGTGGCTGCAGTTTCCCCGAATACAAACACGTGGTTGTTTGCACTTTAGTCACTGTTGGGTTTCGTTTTAACACGCAGAGGTTAGAACTAACAGCTGTGACATAGATCATGTGATATTTTGTGGAGTAAAGTTACTGAAATTTCACTATTTCATGTAATAGGTCTAGATCTTTTGACTGAGATCCTGTCAGGGAGGAAAAAGGGCTTCTGAAACTGTTCACACATACAGGAGAAACAAAACCCTCCAATGCAATACAATCACATTCATGCATTATTAAGTGGAACTAAATGCTACATGTGCTGTTTCCCATGTGTAGTTGTACAGATTGATTGGATAAACTGGAGCGTGTCCATCATACAAGGCCTCAGTGACTACACCACTTACAGAGGATCAGTTCACCGTACAAAAAAAGAAACAAGCAGAGCTCAGATGATTAACTGATTGACAGCGAATCAATGAGCAGATGTTTTGATATTGAATTAATTAATTCAGTGAACATTGTCTGGTTCCAGTGTTTTAAATGTGAATTATAAAAAGGCATTTTAAGTAATTTTTTGACATTTTATAGGCGAGATGGTGAATCCATTCAGTGAGAAGATGCAGATTTAAAAATAATCAAAAATAATTGTATCTTTATGCACTGAATTGTTTTACAGTAAATTAAACCATGAAGAGTATATAAAAGAGCTTCAATTAGGGCTGGGCAATATCATGATATATCGCTATTGTGATATAAGACTAGACATCTTTATTTTTTGTTTTTCAGAATTAAACTCACAAAACTGTTGTATGAATGTTGAAGTACTCTATTAGAGAGAGAGAGGTTGGTGTGGGAAATAAAAAAACAAACTGCAGAGGGGAAATGATTCTGAAGCTATGTGTGTTCAGGCAGATATCTGTAGTTACTTACTGAACTTACTGTACGGAGGACAAAGTCTGGCTTTTATCAGCTTGAGCAGTACAATGAACTCACCTATGTTGTCTTTAATTAGTGAGTTGAACTTTTGATGTTGGTGGTGGTTAAAGGTTTAGAATAGTGCCTCAAGGTGGGTCAAGGTTCAGAGTAGTGCTTTGTGTTCAGAAACAACAATCCCTTTTCTGTCAGGGAAACAGTCAGTGAAGGAAGAGGAAGGCATTTTTATATAAAGGCTGCATTTCCTGTTTACATGCGTCTCAAACAGCAGCCTTTCATGTACTTTTATTAGCTCATTTTCGGATGGGAGGGGGTTGTAGTGGAAAACAAGAATGTTCAGGCCTGCTGTTTTGGCCGAGCAGATTTGACTGAACTCTCAGGAATGTACACAGCTGTAAAGCCTCCAGGCTGATCTGAGGTTTGTTTCTACAGCCACAGTGCCAGTGTGTTTCTCCTGCAGCCACCTTACAGGGCAGGGGGAAGTCCAGCTCTCCGCACTTCTCATAGTGAAACAGATATTGTAAGAAGAGTAACGTGTCATTGTGTCCTGACTCATTTCCTCCTCTTCATGTTTAAACATGTCATCTTTCTCTGAGGCCATTACTGATTCTTGTTACTACAAGCAGTGGAAAAAGAAGGACTCAGATCCTTGACTTAAATACTAGTGTAGCTAAGCTGTAAGAAAGTAAAAATAATTAACAAGTATTATCACCAAACTTTGATACTTAGAGTATCAAAAATGTTCATTAAAAAAGAATGACCCCTTTCATAGTATTACCATGTATGTTTTCTGGTCAAGGCAGAGCTATTTTTTTTTTACTTCATATGACTGCAAAAAAATCCCAATTGACTTTATAATCTTTTTTTTTTTATCGAATCCTTTAAATATTCTTTTCATGGAAAAATAAGCGATGAAATCAGTCAGTCTAGTTAGATTGTTTCCAATAGAAATCAATTGGTTTCAAGAATTTTCTAGAAATAAGTTTGAGCATCTTGAAATTAGAGAATATGATACAAATGTGATAATTTACTGAAAGCAGGTCGTTCATGAAGCAAGTGGACATCAGTTGGGGATTCTTTTTTTGGAGTCCATAATCATCTGCCAATAAACCAATAACTCCAGCTGTTGGATAAATGTGATGGGAGTCGAAAGTACATTTCCCTTTGAAATGTACAGGAGAGGAAGTATAAAGTAGCTGAAAATGGAAATACCACAGTACCATGTAACTTTAAAATAGCCTATAAACCTGTGGTTGGCAAATACAAATAGAATAGAAGTACCAATGAATATCACTATGTTACATCTAATTCTTCCCTCACACCAGGAGACCCATAAAAACCACGGTTGTATCACGCTATCTGAACAGTGCACGGTGCTAAAATTAACCTTCCAGGGATTAAATTTTCATGTGTGAATTGTAAAACTGTTTTAAATCCACAACGTTGACAGCCTGTAAGTCAAACATAAATGAAGCAGCCTGCATTTTATCATGTGTATATAGCCAATATATAACCATTAAAGAATGTTTGTACTCTCCAAGTGCAACACAGAACATATTTTCATATTTATATATTGGAATATGAGTCATTTCTAGCTAAGTGAGTATTTAAATAAGTTGTACTCCTCACTTAATAGTTACCAATAAAATAAACACAACATATAGAACAGTGAATAGCCCTCCCCCATACACAATGAAAAAACCTGGGAAACCTGACCCATTGTTAAACCTTATTGCTGATCCTGCTTTATATACAGTATTAGAGTGAGTTATTGTCCAGTAGTTACTTTCAGGTGTCGCTGGGAATTCTGGCTTTCAGCTGGTGTAACCTGCTGTTTTCATGCTGGATATTATGTGACATAATTTGCATCATGTGTTCCCTTTGCATGCACGCACACACACAAGAAATCCTGCTGAAGGCCGTAAGTCGTTAATCAAAACTTTGCTTACCTACTCAGCCCTCGAGTGACACCAGCCCACTTATGATTCAGAAAAGAGCTGCCACTGTAACTGAATGTGTTTGTGTGTGTGTGTGTGTGCGCTCAGGTGTCAATGTGTGTTGTGTCTCCACTGGGGCTGACAGGCGATGACACTCTGCCTTTGCTGGTAGGTTTGCACTCAGCCCTGTACATCAGCACTCCTGTTTATATTTCTATCCTGCACATTAGTGGCACAATAGGAAGAGAGAGGGGGCTCTTAAAAATTCATGAGGACACATCGCATTAAGTTTTCATGGGTTCCTTTCACCGGCTCCCGTGAGACGGTTTTGCTGCTGCCTGCCGCATTACAGCCGGGAAGACCGGGAAATACATGGGTGTCTGAGGGGAGAGGCACTGGATGCACACTATACTGTGTTATATCCAATTATTAAATGTAAATACTACATATAAAAGCTAAATAGGGGGACTTGAAGTAAATTGGTATTTGACCTCTGACCATCTTGCCAAAACCTCTGGATTAAAATCAATTTATTCGCAGCAATAACTTCTTAGCATGAACAATATGCTGTTTTTTAAAAATTGTTAAAATGATCTACAACCTTGACCAACTACTTAACATGGTAGTATAACAGTGAACAGGCCACCGTGTCTGTATAATAAATACTTTTACAACAACAAGTTTGCACTCCTACTTCAGCTACATTTTCATTGTAATGTAGTATATTTGTAGTACTCTTAGTTTTGCTCATGCGAAAGATCTAAACACAATTGAGAATTAGTATCTAATTTACAACAGTGACACGTATTGTCAAGTGGGGAAATAAACCACAATCTAAACTTCCTGTCAGGTCTCTCTGGTTCCTGTGTGCACTCAACCATTAAAAACATAGAGAAAGTGTTTTGAAGAACTTCTCGTCATGCTACATTGTTATGTGTTGAATGACAGGCTGAAGTAAGTGACTGTTCGTCAAGTGAAAAACATCACACAGTAGAAAACCTACCAAACTTGTCAACGTCAATAGGCACTTACTATCCTGAAAGAGACAGCTGCAGGGAATGTATTTAACCTATGAGCTGAGCAAACCTGTTCTTTTACAGCGACACCCTGTTAACATTTACACTGAAGAATAAGTCAAAAAACAGCACAGCACAAGCAGGACAGGACAATGATAATGAATGATATTCTATGTAGAGATGAGGAGAGATGCTGCTGTGATAAAACAAGATCCAGTAAACTGATGCTGCTTTTCTCTTCAGTGGGGTCTGTAAGGAGAAGACGTACACAACAAAAGTTCAACTTGGGCTTCAAAACTAGCTCTGTCTTAACAATTGCTTCTGTTTACTTAGAGAGAGCTCACAGAATGTCGCACATAAAGTTCCCACGGAACTCCCTGTCCCTGACCCAGAGTCTCATGGGAGTCATTTTACAAAACTTACAAATCATACTGGTTTGTAAAAATAAAACAAATATTTAGGTTACTATTCACTAAGACAGTAGACAATTTTTGATTTATTTGAATAAATCTCCTAAATCTTTAGTAATCTCGTAAAAAAAAAAGTAGAAACTGTGAATAGTACAGTAAGTGTATAAAACACATAGTTGTGTAATTATTGCTGTAGTAGTAGAATGATGGCTGTGATGGTGTGCTATACCTCTTATTGAGTGGCTTTTACCTACCTCCAGTCAATGACAAAAGAAGAAGGATGAGAGATGACATGCCCTTTGTATCAGTCATTGATCTGTTTGTCCCTTGCTCTGTTTGAAGAGATTGATCGGTCGTTTAATTCCCGGACTAGTTTCGTGAGGCTCATTTTGTTCCACTGTTACATGAATACATAGGATGTTTCTTTCATGTGATACAGCTCTGCAGAGGAAGTAACTGACTCTTGTATACCAGCCTTCCATCACACCCCAGTTTTTTAACATTAAGAGCCAAAGCAATGGAAAAGAAGAATAAAAGAAAATGCTACTACTACTGCTACTACTAATGCTAATACTACTATTGCTATTACTACTGCCACTACTACTACAAACACAATTACTACTACTACTACTTATAATCATAATAATAGTTACAAACACAAACCAATACAAGTATTCCTACTTATAACCATATATATGTGCATATATACCCTTAATGTCACATATTTATCTGTTTACATTTGCTTATACCATCTGCTCATATATATATATATGAATGAATCAATTAAAGGAAAAGGGAAATAGATAAATAATATTAAGGCTAAATAAAAGTAAGTAGAAGAAAGTGACTTCAGATATCTGGTGATTTCTGGAAACTCCGGGTTACTTCTGTTTGTCCCGCAGCGGGATGCTCGGCTCTGATTGGCTGTAACACAGACCAATGAGAGACGAGAGCGCGAAGGGGCAAACATGGAGGAAAAGACGAACCAAAACAGTGTCTCAGCAGCTTGAAGAAGATAAACAGAGGAAGAAGGCGGCCATTTAGTGCAATTAACCTAAAGAAACTTGGTTAATGTATCGATTTTTAAATGGATAATTAGTACCAAGTTCTCTCGAAAGGGGTTTAAACAGTCAGTCAGGGTAAAATGTCCCTGAGTGCATCATGTGGATCAGTCTCTCAGAAAAGGACTGTGTCGAGCCTCCTCGGTGAGTTGACAGCTGGACATGAGCAATAATACATATAATAAATACGTAGCCAAAATACATCTTACAAAATGTTCAACGTAGTTTCATATCCTAGTTGTCCCTTTTTATGTCATTATCAGAATCATCTTTATGGGCCAACTGTGTTTACATATACAAGGGATTTGGTTTAGTGGCCTTTAGTGTATTTACACAGAGTGACAACACAACAATCTTCAGAAATGTACACAATTATGAGTGTCTGTATTGTTTCTATAAATACTGACTCAAGTTTTCAACGTTACTGATTTATTATGACGTTAAATCAACCTTTATCGATTTTTAGGATGGATACAGTAACTTGTCAGCTTTTAAAGTAATAGGGAGCCATTCAGTTTAATTCTATTCAACAAATGAATCCACCAAATGTAAATGTTTTGTCATATCACCTAATCATGTTTTAAGTTAAACATTTTAGATCTAGCTGAGTTTTTGCATTAACTTCAGTACAAAAAAAGTAATAATGCCCAAATTCTATACTGATTGGCAAACTGTGTATTTATTATTATTTATTTATAGTATTTATTAAACATTTTAACCCCTTCAAATCCATTTCACTGTGAATTTTGCATGTTATTGTCTTCTCCTGCTGCTGTATCCCCAGCTGGTCGTGTGGTGAAGAGGCCGAAGCAGGGAGATGGTCAGCAGCTGCATGAGGCAGCGATCCAGCTGTTGGAGCAGCAGCAGAACCTCTGCAGTCTGCTCAAGGAGGTTGGGGTAAGTGAGTGGACCTCAGGATAAACAGAAATTGAAAAAAATGTCATTATAATAGAAAAAGTCATTATAATAATATACAGCTAATAATACAACTGACAATGTGAGGAATGTTAGATAGATCTAGCGTGTAGTTAAGTGTGCATTTAATTTAATTAAAAAGGGAAATAGTAATACTATATTTGACCATCTTGAAAGATTTCCAGCTTCTTTTGGTGTTATAGTGCATGAACACCATCTGATTGGCTGGAAAATCTTTTGCATCGCTGTAAGGCTCAACGAAAGGTTGCTTTAATACAAAACCCACAAAATGGCACTGTACTGTTTTAGCAAAAGCTGACATTTTATTAAAATAATCACTTCAGAGTGACTTATACATGTATGCTACAATAAAGTGCCATTTTAAGATTTAGATCTCCTCTGGAGGAGACTTGTGCTACATGTGTCCTCATCTGTATTTATTGATATTTCTTTAATATATATATATATATATATATATATAATTTTTTTTGTAGAATCCAAACCTTTCCAATATTTTCTGCTCTGAGACCGGAGGGCAGAAACCGCAGGCATCTGAAGGAATCCCACCAACCATTGCAGGCTCACTCCTGGGTTAGTGTTTGAGAAAGCAAGCCTCTGTGTCTGTCAGGACAAGTTACATTCTCTGGCGTAGAAAGACCTGTTGCTCACACATTACAAAACACATAGCTTTAAAACTATTTAAACTACTCAACTACTATCACGTAACCTGACACAAAGTAAAGGTTATGAACTTTGGTATGTTTGTTTTCTCTTGACAGTGAGTGAGTTGAGGTGTCAGGCTACACAGCTGGGTGTCCCGCTGACAGCGCTGTCAGTGAAGATGGTGCTGGAGAGACTGACAGAGATCACCGGAACTGAGGAAGAGGACAGGAGGAGAGAGCTGCTCACTTCCTCTCAGAGAGTGAGTATCTGACAGCAGGTTTTGCCCTGCTCCAGATGACTGTACACCCTCACAGTACAATAGTTGAGGTAATACTGAACACCTGTATTTGAAAGGAATTACATTTACTGATGGACTGGGTTTGATGTTGCAGTTTTTCTGGCATACTCCAGTGTTCAGTCAAAAAAAAGGTTGTCGACTGTGGAGAGTTTTGTAAAACTACAGAGTCATTTGAGGTTTTAGCAGCTACCTTATCAACATGTTTAGGTGTCGAGTTATTCAGTGCAACATCATCTCTCTATACCACATGTGATTCAGATCCAAAGTTCTTCCACTAAATTTCAAGAAAGAAAACTGTACATTTCCTGCTCATGTCCAACGAACATGAAAGTCTCAGTTTAGCTCTCAGCATCTTCAGTCTGCATTATCAGTATTGACTTTCTGAAAACCATATTAGTTTCCATCCATATTATTTTTTACAAAAAATAAATAAAACATAATAAAAGAAATATACACAATACACGTAGAAGATTGAGATTAGGAAAAGAGAATAATATATAACAAAAGAGATTACATAAGGGCTTGTCGGATGACCCTCCTATTGTAAGACATACAATGAAATAACAAGAAAGGTGACATGCATGGAAAATGATAGTGAGAGTGGTTATGATGTTGCATTACTTAATTGATCCAGAACGAAGAGTATGCTTCATTTCTAAAATGATTTTAGACTGGTGGAGTCTCTAATATGATCTGGTAAACAGTTCCAACAGACAGGACTTCTGAATCTAATTAAAAATGTACTTTGATCTTTGGACCTCTTCAAAGATGTCAGATTGCTTTTGTATGGCTTGCTATATTTGTTGGATGCCTTCTTGTTGTCATTTATATTGTTTGATACATACAGTACAAATACACATGCACAGTGACTTGCTGTTTTCTTGTTAACTTCCCTAAACCCTCAAAACCTCTTTTACTCTCCTAGTTCTGCATATTGCAAACATTTGCTGCATCACATCTGTGTTGCAGATTTGTTGGCAGATGTGTGGTTTAACTTTGTTCAGCTACAGTTGCAGCCAGTAAAGTCTCCACCCTGAGTTTGTTCTTCATTACTGCATAAAGCATGGAAAAAATGACAAATCTTTGGTGTAAAGTGTCATTGCTAGTCTTACTCTCCTGTTCAGGTCCAGCTGTGCGTCCTGTTGGAGTCCAGCAGAGAACTGCTGTCACAAGGAGCCCTCTGCCCCAAGCTGCTCTGGCAGGAGTACAGGAGGGGTCAGGTATATATGTATGAGTGTGTGTTAGAGTTTACCGTAAATACTGTATATGATGCCTGTAAAAAATAAAAACACATATTTAGTGTTTTAGTTATAACAGAAATATTAAAGTGAAATGACAGACACTATGTTTGCAGAGGTTTTCACTTCCTTTATTTCACATTCCTCGACCTTAATGTATTACTTAGATGAAATATCTTAATACTAGAATGAAAAGAAAACCTGAGGAAAGTCTGTTTTTAGCTACATGTATGTATTAAATGAAATAACTAATGTGTTGTTTTTACAGAAGCTACCACAGCTGGAAGTGGTGTACCAGCTTCACTTTTACAACATTCTCACTCTAAAACACATTTTAGAGAGGTAAGAAATGTTTGGTTTTTTTCAGCTGCAATGGCACTAGTTTGAGTGTACAGGGGTTAATATCATGCAGCTGTTAACAGAAAAAAACACACAGCTTTCAACAACTGCTTTTTCCTTTACTAACACCATGGAAGCAGAGGCAGGTTTGAAGGCGACTGAACACACAAGGTTGAAATTTAAATATGACTAAATTCAGGATTCAGAGTTCACAAATTCACACTCATGAATATTCAAGTGTTCATTATTCAAAAAAAAAACAAAAAAAAAACTTCATGTTGCTCAAATTCACAGATCAGTGCACTCATTGAATTGTTTAAATAAAAATAAAAAAAGTTCAAGATTGAAAATTAAATTTAAACATTTTGAGCTACCAAGGATCCTATCACGTTACGTTCTCAGTCACCCCAAGACCCAAGACTGACAAGTGCAGAGAGTTAAGATGACTGCACTCCTGGAGACTTTCAGAAACAGTTATTAAATTACACAATTTTCTTTTCAGTTTCTTATTCAATTCAAATGATGACAATTATTTACTTCCATGAGATACAGTTTCATTATACTTTCCTTCACATCAGCGATTTAACAGAAGACTGAATTGTGCACTGACTTCAGTTTTTAAAAGATAGACTCTATATAAGCTTTGCACGAAAAAAGAAGAATATCCAGGTCACTCAGAGTTAAAAGCACGACTGACTTCAGGAGATGAACTTTAACCTTCTGTTCAGTTATGGCTTCTTGTTGCTTTCTCTCCTCTCAGTGATGAAGATGTAAGGTTGTGGCTGGTGTCTCAGTTGAAGGCTCTGTCCTGTTGGATGCCTCCACTGGGAGAAAAAGAGGCCCAAAAAGTTCAACTGAAAGTGTTGTCAAGTAAGGGCACTGCTTTCTCTCACTAGTCTGGTTTGAGCTGCGTGCTCAGTCATTCACCAACAAACAGGACTTAAAGCTGTTTATCACCTAGACCATACACACAAAAAATATCGTTTTTGGAGAATTTATCAGCCAGTCAGGACACCAGTTAAATGTCCTGAAGTCAGAACACATTGACACAATATAAACACAATGAGATTCAACTTTCTGTGTGATTTGCTGGTGAAAAAATAACAAAAAAAAGGCTGCTGCTTACCTATTATTTAATGATTTTATGTCTCTATAGTCTTACCCAGTTGATTCCTGTTTCATACATATATATTCCCTTAACCACAAATCAGTGAGATGGTCAAGCCTGAAGCCTCTCAGAGCATTAAAAACATGTTCACCCACTTGTTGGTCATTTAAACTCTGTCTCTTATTAAACTTAAATTGGAATGATTATGCGTAAATGTTATCTATAATTCTCCTTCATCAAGTTGCCTTCAGAGGTTTCTCCAAATTTTGTTTGTGACTGTCTTTTCTTTTTTGTAGTTCTTTGTACCAGTGCCTTGCTTCTGCGGCAGAGCCAGTCACTAACACTGCCAGGGTTTGGTGTTGTCACTGTGACTACCCAAGCAAAAAAAGAGAAGAAAAAAATGAATATCACAAAATTGTATAAAAAAAATGTCTCTCTGTGTTTCAGCTGTGCTCGGAGTCTTGGTGGGAACAGGCTTCCAGCTGAGTCACGATCCAGCAGCTGCAGACAGGAGGATCTCCCTGCTCTGCTGCTCGGTCCTGGACGACATGCTCTTCTGTGAGTCTCCACTTACCCTGTCTTGTGCTAATAAAATATTCAGCAATGCACTTTGATTCACACCTCTGGACCCTGAAAGCTATTTTCTACGTCCCAGTATTATTTTAGAACTTCCCTTTATTTTGTCTTGCTTTTTAACATTTCATTGTTTTTTCTGGCTTTCTTCTTCAGGGTTTCTGGACAAAGTGGGCGAGAGTTTGACGCTGCCGTGTGCTGGAGCAGGACCTGAGCTATGGTGCTTTGTTTTTATTTGTCTCATTAACCTTTCTGTCTGACTACAGAGCTGAGCACAAAGATTTACATTTATGATACGCATAGAACCAGAAACATTTGTCTCCAACTTTGGTATTTAAGACTCGTTTGGTGACCTGGTTCTTTTCATGACAGTCAGTCGTGACAGTCAGAGTACCTGAAGATCTGGGGTCAACCCGCTGCTCCTCCTCGATTGAGTAGTCTAGCTTCAAACAAAGTAAAATTAAAGGGGAATTCTTTACACATCTAAGTCTGAGTGTAATTACAGGAGCTGGGGAAGGCTGATGTCTCCTGACTCAATTGATGTCACTTGAGCCAGCTGAAGGCCACATGTTTGAAAATAAAAAAGTATCTGGGTGGTGTGGAGTTAGAAAGAAGTTGTTCGTGGCTATTGGCTCAAAGCTACATTAGCCACTACTAGCACAACAGCCTGAATCTCTGTCTGAACTGTCAGTGGTTGAGTTGCCTTGTGGGTAATGTAGGCTCTAGGTTTTGAAGAGGAAGAAGCCGCTATGGATTTAAAATCTGGTTGTGCTGCATAGATTTTGATATTTGTTTTAAAAACTGCTTTGTGTATGCGACAATATATCTAGGAGTGAAATGCTAAATCGGTGGAATACTCTACTATACTAATTTACATTTAGCTAACAAAGTATTTAATACTATGTAGTAATAAAGGCAGAGAATTTCCATATTTACTGAGACCAGTTTTATGGGAATTTTGGATTATGTTCTCCAAATGTGAGAAAACAAGGCTGCATTTCTTTGGAGCAACCTTTTGAAATGGGACTGACTCATATTGAACAGATTATGTGTTTGGTCAAGATATGTTCAGTTTATGTCCAGTTTTGACCACATGCCCACTTAAATTCATTAAAGGTCCTGTATCCTGCAAGATTTTCCGTGTTGTAGCTCAGGCAGATTTTACACCTTTCTGAACATTTTCATCCAGGACTGCAGCTGACTGAATGGTTTTCTTTCTCACTGCGCTGTTCTCAGTAAAAATCTTTGACACCAGAGTGTGAAACATTCCTGCCGCTTGTCCGGTCCTGAAACGCTGAAGCAAGTGCACCTGGCACCTGTGAACAGACCACGTTTGCTTAAATCAGTGTAAGAGTGACTGGGACTGTCTCTCTCAGCTCAGTCTGCATGTTTCACACACTTGAGTCGCAGCCTCTTGATGGTGTATGCTCAACATTTGTATGTGGAGGTATTCCAAGAACGCAGCCACTGAACCAACAGGACCGCACACGCCCCTTCATGTATATGTCCATATACAGCATTTTTCTCCTGTGATTAAACTCAAGACGCTGTGGTAGATAGTATGAAGGTTAACTGTGCTGTTTCTGTATAAAAACACATTTTTATCCCCAAGTTTCTGACACAGTACATCATGCTTTATTCTCTACAGTGAACACACAGTGAGAGGGTCAGTGGGCATTTGTGACAGGACGTGGCTTTAAAAATATGTGCATTCTGACCTGATTGCAGCTGAGAAAATTGTTATTATAAGATGGAAAGCCCCTCAAAGTTCATATGGTAAACAGCAAGCATCTTTTACATGAACAATACTATATCTGTTTCTCTTGTGTTTTGTGCAGGTGTCAGCTATTTGACGCTTCGTTGTGCGGAGCCTCAGCGTCCCCAGAAGCCCTTCAGCATTTCTTCACACACTCCCTCACACAGACTCTCACTTACAAGCCTCGACTTACAGGTAAAAATGAACAACAGGCTGATTTTGAACAGCTTTATACTTGAAACTCAACTCTTAATAAAACAAATGATAAACCACATTCCTCAGTGTCAGACGCCATTGCTCGGCAGAATGAGTGGACCTTTGCAAAATCCAGCCGGTTGCTGACCTCTCTTTTCCGTAAGGTAAATAATTCTATTAACTAAGGTGGTGAGCCTTCATATATTATTTAGATTAAGATTTAGATTAAGACTTGTTATTGTGGATCTTGGAAAATATCCCCCATTCCTCTATTTCAGAGAATTACAATAAAACCCATGGGAAGTCTGTATAGATCTATTGTTTATGATGTTCTTAACTGCAAAAAAACAGCTTGTGCTCATCAGTCTGTCAGTCAGCTGCTGTATTATAGAGCTAGAGCAAAAGGACGCATCTTATATTGAGACACAGCTTTACATCTGTAGTGGGCAGGGTCTGTTTCAGGTGAGCTGACAGAGATTCATATGTATTGTTGCTGTGTTTCTTAAAAAAAGCTGGCTGTGATCTTCAGCGTGGAGCAGCTGCTGCGTCACCTGCAGCAGGTTTTGGAAACCCATGAAGTCAACTGGAAACATATCCTGTGCTTCCTCTCCACTCTGCTGATTTACAACCCCAGTGCTGAGTCCAGCCTCAGAGGTAAACACGGGATTTACTGATACCAGTTTTACTGGATTCAAATGTCTAAATGTGTCAGTATTTTGTAATGACAATACATTTGACAGTGACAAGAATCATTATTTGACAATTAAAAAGTGGATTTTTAACAGGAAAAAGTTGGAAAACATAGCTGCTGATAGAGTAACAAGACTAGTCATTTGTTTTGCAGGTAATTGTACCAAATTTAGTGTTGAGATATTTCTTAGCGTAAAAAAAAAATTGGCCTACTAGGGGTGCATGAGAAGAAGTTATTACAATATCTTCTAGAGCAGAGGTGTCCAAACTATTTCATAAAAGTCCATAATGTGGTTGCAGGATTTCATTACAACCAAGCAGGAGCACAACAGGCTTGACTCATTTAATCAACTGATCTCAGTCTTCAGACAGCCGATTGGTCGAATCATGTGCTCTTGATTGGTTGGAACAAAAACGTGTAGGCACACGGCCCTTTATGAAATAGTTTGGACATGCCTGCTCTAGAGACATTCATATCTCTTGTAAATGTAATGGCAACCCATCAAATAGTTGTGGAGATATTTCAGTCCTAACCACAAACATCAACCTCATGGCTTTAAAGGAAAAGTACAAGTCAGAGGATCACAAAGATCAGTAGGATTCATCCTCAGGGGACCATGAATGTTTGTATAAAATGTCAATAGCAATTCATAATAATAGTTGGGATATTTCAGTCTGGACCAAAGTGGTGGACTGACTGTCAAAGAATTTAATAATGAATAATAATGAATGAATAAATAACTGATAACAAAACTTCAAAAGCTAATTTCTTCTCTCCTTGGATTAGTTTTTTTACTGTTTGATTCATTGATTAATACCATCAATTCAAAAGGCTTCGAAATCTGATCCCTCTAAATGGACCAACTGTTTTCTGGTCTGCCTCTGTCAGAGCTGCTGTCCAGACTGCTGAGCTCTGCGTTTGAAGGCTACGACTTGGAGAACGTGATAACTGCCTTCCTGCTGGCTCGACAGGGGACGCTGGAGGGACCCGGCATCTTTCCCTCCTACAGCGACTGGTTCAAGGTTTCATTATAGCGGTTTCTTAACACCAGGGTTTTAACCAAAGATGGTCTGTTAAAGGACAAGGCTTGGTGGTATTCTACAATGTGTATATTTCTTGTTGTCAGCAAATCACAAGAAAAAACACAAAAACAAAGATATCATAGAATATGCATTTTCCGTTTTGAATGAGCTAATAGTTTCTTGCCATCAACCAAACATTTACTTTCATGTGCCATGTTTCTGTATATATTACGTCAACTTTCAGTAAGTCATGTACCAACATTTTCACTGACTTTCTGAGTTGTTGTTCTGACTTGAGTGGGCGTTCACCTGAGTTTTCTCAGTTGTGAACTAATTTTTCTGATTATTTCAATACCACATGAATGCCATAATAGCATGTCTTATGTATGTGTTTTAATAGTTTTGAGCAACAATGAAACTCTATGGCACAGAAGAATAAGATATATCAGACTTTATCAATACGTGTTAGTGGGAATAATGTATCACTGGTTTCAGTCTTGTCTTGGATTTGTTAGAATATAAAATATTGCCAGCCTCAGTCTGTATGTTCGACGCTGCTTTTTGCTACCAACACACAGTGCCTTTAAAACACAAAAAGTCAGACATTATTTTACTAGTAGTTTCATCTGTTTCTTCTTTTTTAGATGTCTTTCGGTGGTGGAAGCAGCTGCCATGCAACCAGTAAGAAATCTCTGGTGTTTCTGCTCAAGTTTCTGTCTGACCTGGTGCCCTTTGAACCCTCGCAGTACTTGAAGGTGAACCTCTGCCCACATCTTTCCTCTCTTTGACAAGTTGAATACTTGAACAAGAAGTGATAACAGGATGGGACAGAAAACTCTAAACACAGAGCAATGATCCAGCTCTGATTTTTAACAACTCACTTTCATTTTCACCTGGCAGGTTCACATCATGCACCCACCTTATGTACCTGTCAAACACCGCAGCCTCCTGATGGAGTACGTCTCTCTGGCCAAGACCAGGCTGGCTGACCTCAAGGTTAGTTTTGGACCTAAAAAACAAATGCTTCTACTTGTAATTATGTACCATGAAAAGATGAAGACTACATTATTGAAAAATTATCATATTGAAGCAGTATAACAATAACATGACATAGTGACTACATGTGATTAGCATCCCTTTTCTCAAAATGTAAGAGAGAGAGAGAGAGAGAGAGAGAGAAAGAGAGCGAGCTCAGTGCATCATGGGAAGTCCCCTGGCAGCCTAGGCCTGTAGCTACCACAACTACCCCCCACATTTTATGATGTCTACTTGAATTCATGATTGTGTGTGTGTGTACATGCAGGAGTCAGTGGAGGACATGGGTCTGTATGAAGATGTGTGTGGTGCTGGTGGAGCAACAGTGCAGGTAACAGTGACACACAGTGGTTTCTTTGTATAGTGATACCTGTTGATTCGGTGGCAAATACAACACATATTAATTAGTATAGAGTTGTCCTTTATTGTAATAAGTCTATACATTCAAGTCTATTTGAACTGAAATTTGAAAAACTGTAAATCTCAACAGCTGGTAACTTGAGTCAGTTACTGGTATTAATCAATAACCATATACTCTGAGAGCCTTGGAAGTTTGACCATTTAGTGCCATAAAAATCCTTCCCCTAAAAGAATACCAACCTTAAAGTAAGATTAAAAAGCTTTAGAAGTACTACTGTATGTACAACATGACAGAATACAACTCCCTATGTAATTAGTCGTAGGGTAGCGATGATTTATTTATATGAAGCTGAATTTTAAACTATGGTTTTTAATATCTCAGGTGCAACTTGTCAGCTCACTCTGTCCACTTTGTTTATGGATTCTGGTAAAATCCATATTTATGTTTTTATAGGGTTGAAAAGCATCAATAAAGTCAAATATTACTGCATTTTACCATGAATACCATGATATGGTGCTTTGATAAAAACATTGAAATTATAAACCAAAAAACAACAACAATTAAACATGTACAAACTCTAAAAATGACTTCAAGTTTAGGGAAAGTAAAAAATGTATAGGTATTAAGTAATATAACTTAGTAATATGACTTTTTTTCCTTTATGCTGTGAAAATTGTGTTATGTTAAGGTTAGTAGCACGAATACCAGTGATACATTTGTGTGTGTGTGTGTGTGTGTGTGTGTGTGTGTGTGTGTGTGTGTGTGTCTGTGTGTTTGCGCGTGTGTGTGTGTGTAACCACAGTGCCAGGCTGTCCAGGACGTGGAGAAGGCGGTGTCTCTGTTTGAAAGCACAGGAAGAATCTCTGCCACAGTAATGGAGGCCAGGTACTCAGATTATTAGCTCACCTGCACCACATCCATGAACTACATCAATGTACACGAGGGTGCTCAAATGTGTAACAGGTTCTGTATAAAACCCTGTTCTGTTACCTCCAAATGTACTGATTTATGTGGATGTATGATTAAAACTAGACATTGACATGACACAACAGGTTATTAACACTTTGCATCTCTCACAGTATTTTCCGGAGGCCGTATTTCCTCACAAGATTTCTTCCTGCTCTGCTGACCCCAAGAGTGGTGTGTACCTTCACTTCACTTAATTTCACTGTTATTCTTTGCTTGATCTACACATTCACAGACAGACAAGAGCCACTTAGATTGTCTAATACTTGATTCTACAGATCCTTCCATCTTCACATCACATGCTTACATTTCATGTTTATCTCTCTTTCAATCACAGCTTCCCGTGAAGGCAGATGCTCGGATGAGTTTCATAGAAGCTCTGAAAAAGTGAGTTATTATCAGAAGCTTGTGGGATGGGAATAATGTAACTCTTTAGATTCAATAGCTACAGTGTGTGGACTTTCTTCTGTCTTTTACAGATTTGGTTCTTTGGTTTAAGGCAGGGGGGTCAAACTCATTTTTGTTCAAGGGCCATATAACAGCCCCAGATAAACCACTGCAATTACTGTTCTGCAATTTTCATACTTTGCAAAGTTATCCTTTGAGCCATATTGGACCCCTTGGTGGGTGGGCCGGTTCTAGACCACGGGCCATATGTTTGACACCCCTGTTTAAAGTTTTTTGTTCCAGATGTTTGTTTTTTATCGACCAAACAGCTTTTCATTTTACTGTACCTCCAGCTTCAAATATGCATTTTTTTTAAGAATAAACAAAACTATTTGAAAAAATTAGAGAAATATTTTATTTGAATAAAAATAATAATATTTATGATCAACTGTAAATCCAATGTAGGCCCGTCTAATTTATTACATCCAACCAGTTCATGGGTAAGTCTCACTTAAACAGAGGCAGGATGCTGTGAAAATTCTGGACTTGGACTGGTAGGGGTTAATGTCTTATTTTACCAACTAACATTTTCACTATTAGGAACCACTAACTCTACTGTTGTTTTTGTGTATTCAGAGCAGATAAGATCCCAGCTGCGCAGTATTCATCCTATGTGGAGTCCTGCCAGAGACAGAGACAGCAGGATAGTGGGTATCTTAATAACTGACCATGAACATCATTTATGTCACAGAAAATCATCCACACTCAAACAGTTCAGAACATTTTTGAGCCTGAAGACATCTGTTTTTATGTCATCTTTGTAGTTTAATTGCGATGTAATACAGCGATGACAACATTTGGCAATTTGAAGCCATCCTGAGATTTCTTCTCACTTGTGACTCTTGACAACAGTCACGTTAACACTGTGTTGTGTTCACAGGGAGTGAAGTGTGCGTGGACACTCGGGATGATCCTCTGGAGGTATTAAATGTTCAGCTGCAGGAATTCAGAAAGCTGCTTGTCGATGCAAATGAAGGAGGTAAACTTATGGTAGATACAGAACTTCACACACATCCACAGAGACACAAAGACATACACACTTGTATTCTGGAGTGTGTGTGTTTATGTGTAGTCCATGATGCGGTGCAAAGAGGAACGTCTTTTAAATCAGTTCTTAAGACTCACTTTTATACAAAGGCCTTCTTATAGTTTTTTTACTAAAGGTATTCCTTTTTTAATTGTTGTTTTGAATTCTACATTTTATCTCTATTTTCATGGATTTGTCTATTGTTGGTTTTACTGTTTTATGGTATGATGTTTGACTTTATTTTATGGAAAGCACTTTGTTTTGACAAATGCTATATAAGTCAAATTATTATTATTATTATTATTATTATCATGAAAATGCCACAAACTTTTTTTTTTAAAGCAAGAAAGAACCAGTCTGTGAAAGTGTTGGATGTTGAGTCTTTGCCACAGTGAGTTCAGTCATGTAGTGTGACTGTCTGACTAATGCTGTCTATTTGAATCCCTCATCCTGTCCTGTTGGCCTTGTGTCCTCAGAGATGTCAGCACAGCTGTCCAGGATCTCTCACACTCTGAGTGTCATCTTCCCCGTTGGTCCTGATGAGCTGACCGGACAGACAGTCATCAAGCTTCACATAGAAAAACCTCTGTCTGTGGAACTCCACATTAAAGTACGCACTGGCAAAGTGTATTGTCTTCCTTATTGTCATGTTTATATATATCAGTATGTGTTTCTTAATGTATCTCCTCCTCACATCTTCAGGTTGTCAATACGATCCTGAGAAACTTCTGCCAGTGTGTGCTAGACGCTTCCCAAGCAAACCCTCCTAACAAGTTGAGTGAAAGTCTTAAAAATAATGAGGGGGAAAAAGAATCTGCCTGCCTTCAGTACAGAACATGATCTTTAACAAGCACCAAAGTGGTTGAATGTGGTTTTCACTTCATATGTCTGAAAGATTCAGTGTGTGTTCTGGTGTCTGACTCACCCGGTGTTTTTGTTGTTGTTGTTTTTATTTTTTTTTGTCTCCAGGCAAAACCTGTGGGCTTCAAAGTTTGTCAGTTTTCTGCTCGGTAACACACAGCTACTCTGCAGCCTTATTAACAGACTCTGGCACCTGTTTAATAATCAGGTACAGAAATGGCTGTTCATACACACTTCTCTCTGTGTCTGTCTGTAAACTGCCTGCTTGTTTGTATTTTTTTGCATTTCTCAGCGAAAACTCATTTTGTATTTTAATGGTCTTTAAATAATAATAATAATTATAATAATTTCCTTGGAAGGTTTCCAGAAAGAAGTCCAGTACCAGTAATTAACTTCAATTTGATCTGTTAGTCATTGCACAGCAGGTCAGCTGAGAATGCAGAGAATGCAGTTTCCTTAATAACTGGACATTTACTTTAAATGATGCATGAATTTTCTCTGGAAATCAACTACTGCTTTATATTCAACATAATCTAATGAAATATCAGAACTTTGTCTCTATTTTTCCTGTAGATAGTACCAACTTACATTGTGCTTTACAGGAAACTTTTAAGAACTTATTTGGAAATAAAGACTTTTAAAACAAGGTACCACTAAGAGGGAACTACATTTTTGCAAAGAAATAGACTGGACAGATTTATTAATAGAGATGGATATCCTGGGAAGCTGCACTAGATGCAGACATGTTTTGTAATTTCCTGTAATTTCCCAGCTTGGGATCAGTAAAATATATCTATCTATGTTTAAAGTTTGTGCAGTACATACATACAAAATACATCAGGTTTTAAATGATAAAGCATTGCAGGTCAAATGCAAAACTATGAGTCCAATATTTCCTTTCTTTTAATATCTCTGATAATGTCATTGTAACATCATTGTCACTTCACTCTCACCTCTTTACTTCTCCATTTTGCTCAACATGTCCCATTCTCTCATCAGTTTTATAAACCTCCTCTCTCCAAAGGGGTCGTCGCTGGGCGCCGCACACTTGCTCGGCCTGGCGGCGTTTGTGGTCCACCTCCACTCCTCCATGTCCCACAGTCCTCTGGTCCAGCTGGTTCCTCCCAT